>NC_056525.1:177456094-177492527 GCF_019175285.1 Sceloporus undulatus
TTTATATCCCACCCTTTTCCCAGTCTGGAACTCAAGGGGGCTTACAGAAGTTAAAAGGGATGCAGTTCAAAATGTACACTATATTAAATTTAAAATTTCTGTACTTAGGGCTATTTCTCATATCCGTAGGTTAAATATTTTTTCTTGGTCTATTTCTCATTAATTTCTGCAAGTTTTTAAACACAAGGCGGAGAGTTGGGCTTTTTCCTGTCCAGGGAGCTTCTGATACAGTCTGGGGTAGATTTCCACATCTGTATCCATTATCTCAGTTCTGTACCTCTGGATGGTCCCACCGATGACATGCTGAATGACTTTTGCCACATTGATGCAATGTGTGAATGCTTTTGCTACATATGTGTATGTACAGTATATGTGTATGTAAGGCATTCTGGGGTGGCAATTGGAAGGAAAGCAAAGAAAGAGGATGCAGAGATGGCATTCTGAGGTGAGGTATTATTATTATTGTGACAGATTATGCACATGCTTTGGGCTGGTAGGGAAGAGGCTGGCATGGGGGGAGGCAAGGGCTTCAGAGATGGCATTGGGCTTGAAGGGACGGGAAGGAAAGAGGTTCCAAAGAGGAGGAAATGCTGGGCTGGAAGCGAAGGGGAAGCTAGAGGCTGGCATTCAGAGGGAAGGCTGTAGAAACCCATGAGGTGACTTTGGGGGAGTCACATTCTCTAAGCCTCGGGGAAAGGCAATGGCAAATCTCCTCAGAACCAATCTTGCCAAGAAAACCCCAGTATGGGGTCATTTTAGGGTTGCCATAATCTGTAATGACCTAAATACACACAATACACACACACACACACCTGGAGGTTTTTAAATTTGACAAGTTGATAGACTATGCGCACACTGCCACCAGATTTTTTTTAAAAAAGGAGAGAGGAAAGCACCCATTTGGTTGGCCAATCGCTGTAGAATATGTCATCTTTGATGAAAGTGGAAGTGAATTTGATTGATAACAAAGGAGGCTCCATTTTAAAGTGGTACTGCAAATGTGAACTTGCATCGATCGAGGTAAAAGGTAGTCAGGACTTCTACCCAGGGAGATTCGGTATGGGGGCAACCGGATCTGCCCAGTGTTATCCAGAGCAAATGGGTTAGTGAGAATGGGACCCCAGCCTACCTTGACACATGTTCTCTTCTCAAGCAAACTATGTATTAATGATCAAGAAAATGTCACTTTTAAAGTGTCTTAGTGCTACTTTGAATAAAAGTACATTTTATTACTTCTGCTGCTGCTGCTGCTTTAAAAAAGTAACACATTGGACTACTTAGTGGCAACAGTAAAATTGCTTGAACGTTGATTTTATTTGGCAAGGAGTTGGACTGGATGGCCCTTGTGGTCTCTTCCAACTCTACAATTCTATGATTCTATTTTTGAAAATAATTAATTATTTGTCCTTCAAATGCCTCCAAACTCTAAAAATGCTCCTTCAAAATATTAAAATGGTGGCAAAATCATTTATTAGTCAATTATGCATTAATCATTATTCATTAGACTTCTGCTTAAATCAACAGCACTGGCATTCACTGCTTTTTAAAAAGTGACAACTATACTTTTAATGGGTTATTTATGAGCTTTAATAATTTTCTACAAAGAACCATATGAAATGTAGTTCAGAGGAATGATAGGGAAGATCAAGAAAAGGGAGCTGGAGAACTTGAGCTCTTGGGATTGTGTAGTTATTGTGGTTTCCCAAATAACACTTGATATACTATGCGTGAGAGAGAGTCTGTGTTTTATTTTCATGCATCAAAAGAAGATGTCAAAACAAGGTACAAAGTATGTCAAACAGAAATGATTTATTAGGAAACCAAAAACAAAGAGACAGGACAAAATGGATTACACTCAGGAAATTGGTTTCCTCTGTAACCATAAGGCCAATTTTCTGCTTTTTATATTGCAGAGCACCATAACTGAAGAAAGAGTTCAAAAAGTGAAAGAACGGTTTATGTCAGCCTATGATGTAACTGCAGATGGACGCTTACAAATACAAGAGGTACCTGGCTGTCTTTCATTTTGAAACTTTAGAAAAATGGACCACAATTGGTAAATGAATTAAAACTACACCATAATATATGTGTCACCATTAACACTGGATCATGTCATATTAAACCATGTGTCCAAAATTTTTAATTTGGAGACAAGAGAACCTCTGTTACCCAGGAGTTTACAGTCTGGCCTCCTTGCTTCCAAGCTGTAGTTATCTCCAGTCAGAGACCAGAGATTAGGTTTTCCATCCTCTCTTCCTCACATTGCAGTAAAATTGTGTACTTTTTAAAATGCCACCATTACCAGAGAGCTCTGTGTCAGGAGTGCTCACTGCTAAGGATGGAAACACATTGCCCACATTCTCAGTGCTTCTCTCTGAATGCAATGAAGCTTTTTTTGAGGGGGGGGGGGGAGATTCAGTTTACACTATTGTCAAGTTTTCAGGAGCCTTATTGTAAGGGGAGATAGATATTGTATATGCATTGGTTCATAAATATTTGTTTTGAGCATCTCTGTATGATTATATAAGTGAATGCAGCCTGGTGCCCTTTGTTATCCATTGGCATTCACCTCTTGACAGTGGCATCACTAGACTTGGTCACTCCAGTGCAGTAACTCATACTGTCACCCCCCCCCCCCAGGCTGCTCGCAATGCATCCCAGGTGCCCCCCTCCACAAACCACAACAACTGTGTGGAGGAGATTATGAGGTGCTGCTGCTGCTTGGCAGGATCTTCCAAGTTTTGCAGGGCTGCTGGCCGAGCATGAAATAGAGGCTACTCTCTTTCCCATCTGGCCAGCAGCCTCACCAAAAGAGGGCAAGTCCTTCCTACCAGCAACCACTGGTAGAGGTAGGTGCTTCTGCCACCTGACACCCCCTTCCAGGTCTAGTGGAGCTGTTGGCTGGGCAAAAAACAGAAGCAATGGCGGCAGGGTCAGCCATGGACTTCTTTCTTTTTTCAGAATGGGAGGAGTTCTTGCCCATTGCTGCTGCTGACACCTTCCTTTCCCAGCCTGACCAGCAGTTCTCCCAGATCCAGAAGGGTCTGTTAGGTGGCAGCAACACCAAATTTCCACCAGCATCAGCACCCACTGGATGTCAGAGGCACCCTGGTGAGCAACCACCCCACCCTCCTTTGAGGTGTCATCTGGTGTGCTCCACATCCCCTGCACCACCCTATTGACACTTCTGCCTCCTACTAGTACCAGTTTGGAACTCACACTGGCGAAGACTGCCCTGGAACACAAAATAAATTGTTTGTTTTAGACTGTTTTGCTGCTGTTGCTGCAGTTTTACTTTCTCTCTCTCTCTCTCTCATTCTCTCTCTCTCTCTCTCTCTCTCTCTGTCCCCTTGCTTGTTCTTGTACCATATACTCCAAAGCAGTATACAGAGGGAGATGTAAACCATGTTGTTGTTCTTGTTGTTGTTGTTGTTGTAGCTTGCAAATATGATCTTGCCAGAAGATGAGAACTTTCTGCTGCTTTTCCGACGAGAAACGCCTCTGGACAACAGTGTGGAGTTCATGCGGGTGGGTAACCCGGTGGTGCTGACTTTGGCATGTGTACGTGTGCAGTATTAACTATGGTTGGTATATTGGACATACACTGAGACTCAATCTGCATGGGCTTGCAACAGACCCATTTTTGTCTAAACCCACATCTGCCCCATCAGGTATAGAGGAGGAATGGAAGAGCATAGTTTAGAACAAAAAGACAATAGAGCTCTAAGGAGCACATAATCTAATTTCTCTACCCCCCCCCCATCCAATTTTCCGTACTTAATTCTACTACTGCATTAAAACTTGGCCACTGGTTCACAGAGAGTCAAGCCGACATGTGTGCATTTCACTTTAGAAATCCTCCCATTCCTTGCTTCCTATCTCTTTCAAACCTCAGCACAATCTCTCCCTATTCTTTGTGAAGCACCCTGAGAGAGAGACAACAGGCAGTCTCTTGTCACAGATGAGTTTTTGGAAACATTTGTGCAGTTGCATATTGCATGCAAGATAAAGAATATTATCAGCTTTCATTTTAACAAAAAACACACACAAAGTAATGCTATTTCAAGTCTAGTGCCTTTGTACTTTATAATGTTGGAAATACAGCTCACAATACAAGCACAAAGCAAACCACACTCCAGCTCAGAGGTGGACACTTCTATTGATTCTGGAGGCCCCAACAATCCAATAGTCTGGATGATGCAATGGGGTAAGTCTCTGCTCCAAATCTCATCCCATCCCATCTGGTCCTTCCTCCTCCTCCCCCAGTACCCATTTCTACCTTCTCCAAGAAGCAAGAAAACTGTAATGGAGAGTTCTGTGCCATTCTCTGCATGGAGAAAATCTCTTATTGACTCTCCAGCTGTTCCATTGGCATGAGAAGGGAAGCTATATTATCTCAAATCATTAAAAACAAGGGGTAGAATCCTGTATGACATTTCACTCAATATAAATTTGTGTGCACTTAGTTAAGTATCAGAGGTGCTAAGAAACCCAGTTACTGAAATGTAAAGATGCGTAACAGGACATTGTCCAGAGAGTTTGATGTACATCGGGACTGTAGTGCATCTGTCCTAATTCACTTCAACCCCATTGTACACTGGTCCCTTTGCCAGTTCTGCTATGTAATTATGTAACAGCAGCCCTCCACTGGATAAGGACATTGTGCATATCCACAATTCTATTTCCCACAGATGCATATCCACCTATGAGCACGCAATACCACAACAGGATTCTGGCCAGGATTCTTCCCACCACTCCTTCTCATGTTGCCCATTTGGAAATTAGAATCTAGTTCTCTTTCACAGAATGCTCTGTGTCTTCCAAAGGCAGTATAAAACCTGGCGTTGGCTGTGGGGGTGGAGATCTGACACATTGTCTAGGATATTAGAATAGATCTAGGTAAACACTATATGTAGGAAGCCAATCACACATTATACAAAAGGATACAGGGGGCAGCTTCCTAATTTGATCAGAAGGTCAAGAATTTGGGGGAGGGTTGCCCTCCCCTCTCTCATTTAGTTTTCCTCATGTAGATCTGTTTTTCAGGTGACAATTTACTACATGGACGAAAGCACCACACATGTTCAGTACCACACACCAGTCCTTTCCCAATTCAGAACAAAGCAGTTTTAAGTATGAGATTTGTAAGAGGGATAGCAAGCTTAACAACAGGATGGTCATAAGTGTCAAAGGCTCATAAATTAACCACTTAAAAGCTGAAAATGCAGGACTTCATGACCTTTGAGAGGGCTATTCAACATTTTCAGTGTATCACACAGGAGATACCTTGTTTATTTTGTATGGAGGAGCACAGACTCTTCCTTTTCAGCAGATCAGTCACACTGAGAAAATAATTTTTGCAAATATTTTCTGATCTTGGCATGCCATTTAATTCTCAAGGTACAGCTTACAATTAATTACCTTAAGGATAACTGAGAAGAAAAGAGCACAATTAGCCATGTAGTCATTGGAGTAATTTTGTTATTCATCTGAAAAGTAACTAATCTGCAGCCATGGTAACATCATGTCCAGATTAAAGGTGAAAAATCATTTAAATCTGATTACATGCTTCCTCTAGACAAATTTGTCAATAATTCCTGGGTGGATGTAGAGTACTGTCTTTCTCAGTCTTTCAAATAAAAGATACTGTCAGAAAACAATTGCATATTGTCACTGCTGAAATGATGAGGGGTGTGTGTGTGTACGTATGCATAATACAGCCTGCTGTTGTGTGTGCATTTGTTTGGGAACAAATCTCATTGAACTCAATAGGAATTCCATCTGAATAGATATGACTGGGATTTGTACTCATTGCAACACATGCACCCATTAAGTCAAGGTGGTGATAATTGTCAAGTTCTAGACAAGCAAAAATGTGGGACATAGAACAGCAAGTCTGCAATTCCGCCTTGCTTTGTGTCTTGGAAGTGGTTGCCCATTGCTGCTGTATAATACAGAACTAGCCTAGCATGGCCTCATGCTGAGAGAGCCACCAGAATCCTGAGGAAATTATGCATGGATGATTTCTGATTCAGATGCACCTAGTTCATGAACAGAGAGGCTTGGTTTAATGATGGATATTATCTTCTGTCCAATAACTTGCTCTCTCAGGTGGTTCTATGACTAAACAATAAAGAAGCTCATCCCATCATTTTGTCCAAAAATCAAGGCATGGGTATCTTAAATCAACCAAATTATTTTGACACCAGAGGTAGAAAATCGCACCAGTTTTTCTTCTTCTGCTTGGCAATTAAAATGCAATTGGATAAATTAAATAAACAACTATTTTGCTGCCTGCTCATGGCACACAAAATCTACTACCTTGGGCTGTATAATCCATGGGAGGATTATAATAAAGTCTCATTTGAACCCCATCCTGTTGCTGCCTTTCTTAACAATATATTCTCTTACCCAATAGCATATCTCAAACAGTTTACAGATAAAAATGAACACAAATATGGGCAAGCAACATCAGAGTGTGGTCAACATGACAAAAATTATTAATGTGCAAGAGCACACAAGCTAGGAAAGGCTGCAGCAGTTTCTCCCCCTGCTGAGTTAATTGGTGGAAAACTACTTTTGCACTTTGAATTCAGTTTGCAGCAAATGAAGTAAGCTGGGGCAAAGGGGGAAAGTGAGAGGAAGAGAGAGAAAACTGGAGCATCTTAGCAGTTGCTGAAAAAAATGGGACACCAGAGATTTATTCAAGACTATTCCTGCCAAATTGGAACAGTTGGAGGGCATGCAATAGCCATATTCAAGATGCAGCTAAACAGTGGTGGAGCAGAAAGCCCCATAGGTGCTGTTCTGCTGGACCCTAAGGTAGAGGGCCATCATGGAAAATGTGTTGTCTGCTTGTACAACAAGGCTGCTTGTGTGAGAAGCATGAATGTGAAACTCTCCATGGTATAATCTGCTGCACAAGTTGCTACTGCTGCAACTATCCAAACATTGTTTTAATGCTCTTTAGCACATCCACAAACAAGGTTGTGCTGTGGTAAAATTACATCTTAAACATCTGTTCTCCAATTATCATATTTTACTAATTTCTCCCTCTGTAGATTTGGCGACAATATGATGTGGACAGCAGTGGTTTTATTTCTGCTGGTGAGCTCAGAGTAAGTTCTCTAGAGACTCTTCTATGAGTTCTACTTGTACTCTTTCATAGTTAATTAGCATCCTTTGATTGTAACATTAGGCTCTTAGTTGAGCCAGATCTTGATTATTTCATACGATTTCTTCATGCAAATCTGAAACAGTAAGAACTGCTGCTGTGCTTCTTTTTTCACAACAGGACTTTCTCCAAGATCTTTTTCAACAACATCAGAAAACTATATCTAAGGCAAAGCTGCTAGAATATACTGATACCATGGTAAGCAGAAAGCATATTGCCTGTTATTTGCATCACTATATCAATTGCTAGATACCCTAGCTGGCCCATGGGATTACTGTAAAAATGGATTTGTGAGGCAAAGGATCTTGGGATATTGTGGATGGTATATGTTTGGCCCTCAGCAGCCAGAATAGCCAGCCTGTGTCTGCAGTCAAAAGTACTGTACAAAGAGAAAGTGAGATAAGGACATGTAGCAGGGTTGGTGCTGTCTTTTGCCAATATGGAAATATAGCTAATCTCACTGCTGGGGCACAGTTACATAAGCTTTAGTGACTGTTTAAGGAAGGCAAGGATGGAACTGAGGCTAAGAAGCATAGATTTTGAAATGTTAGGATGCTTCAGTTGTTGTCATCATTTTATCAACTGATTTTAAGTTATGTGAAAATAAAGTTAGGCATAGGCAGTACAGTATTACTTAGTATCTCTAAATAACATTTCTGGACCAGAATGAGACACAAACTTGCAATTGTTATGACCAGTACAAAAGCATTATTCCAGAGTTTTAAAAAAGAAATTGCTCGTTTCCATTTTTTCTGGGCTCAGTTCAGAGTTTTAGATGCAACTTTCAAAACATTAACAGCACACATCATATTTTAAAAGCCAAACCCACAGATTTTATTGGGCTTTAGTCCAGATAAATGCATATAGAATTGCAACATGAATGATCTAGGAATAGAGTATAAAAATAATTTACCTTCTCCCTGCCCTTTCAGATATCCTGAAAATGCTCTTTGAGATGTATCTGAAATAATTCAAGTGGCTTCAACATGTTTGTAGGAGAAAGTTCCATATTTTAGGTGCCTCTTCTTTCGTGGCACTCAAATCATAGAACACTCTCTCAAGAGACATGTTCACTTAGTTAAAATGGTACCAGGAAAAATTCATCCCATTCTCTGATGCTTTTTGTGTAATTCAGGCTTTTGGCTACTATCTTTTAGTTTCTGTTTTTATATGTATATCTTTTAGGCATATAAACGCTTATAATGATTTCTAATACAAAGAAAATAAAGGTTCATCATTTCACATAATGCTTTGCACTTAGATGTAAGTTTGGTCTGCTTCTGGTAGCAAACATTAAGCAGCATACTTTAGAAAGGCTGCAAAATGCTGTTTTTCTTACTACATAATTTTGTTTTTATTTTTCTCAGAGGATACATAGATGTGTGTATCCCTTTCCCTGGTTCCAGGGGGCATAGCAAATCAGGGTCCATCATGTGGCTAGAGATGCACCCAATGATTTGTTTTGACTATGTAGTGGTTTGAGTGATAGACCATGACTGGAGACCAGGGTTCAAATTCCAGCTCTGCCATGTAAACTCACTGAGTTACCATGGGCAAGTCACACTCTTTCAGCCCCAGAGGATGGCAATGGCAAATCCCCTCTGAAGAAACCTGCCAAGAAACTCCCATGATAGGTTCATCTTAGGATTGCCATAAGTCAGAAATGACTTAGAGCAACGCAACAACAACAATTTCAGACCACCACTCCTTTGTTTTCAAACAACTGCTTTGTGGCTAGCAATTGTCCAACTTCATCCATCTTATATTTTTCCAATCCTCTTGACAATGACATGTGGGTTTTTTTCTTATAAAAATGAGCTGTGCTTCAGAACACATACTATTTTGGAGGCAGTGGGGGGAGATTCTAAAAACCAAGTTATGAAAGGAGAAAAAGGAAAGTAGAAATAATAAAAAGGTTTACTGCCTATCATCCATGGTGTAACCTTTGAAGGGCATGTACTCATCACAAGAGTCCTCACAGCTACACCCATAAGCAAGTCAAAAATGCAAGCATGTTGTCTGATATCAACAAGTCAGCCCTGATAAATTGCATATCTGCCAATAGCCGGTATTTTCTAAAGCTGGTGGCTCTTCATTGACCCTTCAAGACTAAGCAGACTCCGAAATACTTGCCTTACAACAGGGATGGCTTGGAACAGTGTGTTGTTGCTGGATAAGTCCATTTTCCCTTCAGGTACTATGAGAATTGCAGCTAAGTTTGGAGTATACAGGGAAGTTTGATAGGACTAAAATGTGACATCAACACCCCTGATAATAGAAACCATTCAGTGCTTCAGTCCTGTGAGTACTACTGCATAGCTGCTTCTCATACAACTAAAAAGCAACCTCACCTAGAATTTATATTCTGTTTCCTGTAGAGATTTAAGAGTAATTATACACACACACACACACACACACACGAGAGAGAGAGAGAGAGAGATTTGAATGTAGCAGTAAACCATAGTTTAACATGACAAGAAGGTGCCTAGCCTATCCTTCTAAGCTTGTTAAGTACCCTCTCCTTATGGAGCTGTGAGTATTTACACTTTCTCTTTCATTTCAGATTAACAGCAGTTTGCCAATTTGTCCAAATCCTGACAAACTATGATTAATATTAAACACATGCATGCTAACTGAAAAACATGATTTCTAAAGATGGCTTCTTTTTACTGACCATACCATAAGTTCAGGTTCAGATGACACAGAAAACTGTGTTTGATCTAAACGGTAAAGAAAGATATCCAGTTTCCTCATATCCATTGCAGAAGAGTAGGAGAGCAGGCAAGGGAAGAGGGCACACATGAGTTTTTGTTACATGAAAGCAATACTTATTCTTGTAACATGGAAGCAAAGATGAACACTGCTATAACTGACCCTTTCAAGTAGAATGGCAGAAGTCTCCCATAAAAACCCATTGCTGCTCCTGATCAGAGCAAACATTCTAATCCTGTGCAGAGATATATAACCCCCAGTAGCCACACTTCCTGGTGGATTCTGAGAAATGTAGTATAAAAATATAATGCAATGTGCTGATTTGAAAAGGTGCAGAGGCATTAACTGGAGTTAGCTGAAACTGGGGGTGCAGTTCTGGGCCCATGTAAGGATATTTGCTCAAATTTTGGGGAATATTAATTAGCTCAACACGCCAATATCGGGCTCCTTACAAGTACCCTTTCTGGACCGAATCCCAGCCTGTATACCAATGGACCAGAGTTTCCAGGAACTGACGCAAAGGCAAAGTCTTTGAATTTTAAGCAAGTTTATTGATGCACAGGGGGACACACACTCACACACATACATTCACTCATGCAATCACTCAAGGCTAATAGAAGAAAGGGAGGAAAAGTGGAGGGAGAACACAAGGCCTTCTAATGGTAATACTCGCCTGAGATAGTTTCCCTCAGAATCAAGGTAGATGCAGCAGCACGATGAAAGGAAATGGGGAAAGGGGAGCATGGAACCATGCCAGGAGAAGCAGACTGACAGAGTGCCTGCCTGCCACCAACATGGAACCCAGAACAAAAGAAAAACTGAACCTTAAATAGGTTCCTAGTCACGTACTCAGCGGAGGTTGTTGTCCTGCATCAAAGCAAAACCAAATTTACACATCACTTGATCCATAGGCATCCTCTGCCATGGGAAAACTATTGAAACCAGAATGGCTTGTATCTGTGAAACATCTCCCAATCATATATCTGTCTCATAGGTGTGAAGGAATCTTCTTGTTTGCAACTCCTAACTAAGGCTTGCTGCCTACGTGGTCTCTCTACTTTCAGATCATGGCAGCCAGGGGCATCTCCCATAATGCCTTTCCATTAGGGTCATAAGGAGACATACCTTCACAATATAGATGCAGGACTTGCTTAGAGGCCTCTATGATCAAGCGATGCCAGGGAAGAAGAGCCACCTGATTACCTCCGCAGATGCATTTTGGGATAGGGATTTCTGGAGGTATTTTTATAAAATTCCAGACTTGATAACACCCAGGGGCTGTGCAAAAGTCTGCCTTCTAGAAATGTTAGTTTGCCTCTGCTAATGCTCTGCATGTGTACTTGTAAACACAGAATAAAACCACACATCTCTAAAGTGCTTTTTTGCAATGCTTATCTTTGGGAGGAAAAATAACTCTGTAGCACCATCCCTGTATGTGCTATCGCCTGGGGAAGTGGCAAGTGTACATCCATTTATGGATAGAATTATCTGCTAGCACAGTGAACCTGATGTTTAAGGGACAGGTGGGTGAGACATTATGCAAAATATTGTTATGAATGGTAATATATCTGCCATGAGATTTTTCAGAGCATTATAATAACGGAAGGAATAACATTCATAAAAGAAAGGTTAAATACTAGCCCAGTACTGAATATTTTAGAACTGCAACCCATCTGTGTAATATGCCAAATCATCTACCTCCACTTAAAAATTAAATCCAGTTTCTTAGCACCCTTTTACCATGAATTATTCATGCTTTCATTCAATCCATATCTTCCTCAGCCTTCCCTTCTTTCTGAAAAATAAATGTTCATTTTCTTGTGCCCTGCAATAGTAGCTGGGAAAGGAGGGCGATAGCAATAAGAAGTGAATCAGCCAGGATGGGAGCTATCAGAATATAATTAAGCAAAATCTGAATATATTGCCGAGAGAGGAAAAAGCCTCTTCTAGTCATCAGGATGAGCACTCTGGTGCCTGAATTTTCCTACCCAGAAGACATTTCTGCTGAGGCAAAGTCTTTGCCAATGCCAAATTTACTCATGAGGCTTAACTATGTATGGGAAGTTGCTTTTTGAAAGTAAATTCTGGTAGTTTCCGATATAGCTTGAAGCCCCTCAGACTAGTTAATTATTGTTATAGCTGCAGTTTCAATAAAGTAACCCTTGGCTCTTGTGTTTACCAACAGTAACAAAAATCGATGTGTGTGTTTGTGTGTGTGTGTGTGTGTGTGTGTGCGTACGCGCGCACACACACACACCTTCAAGTCACCTACTGATTTATGGCAACCCCAGGAATTCATAAAGCTTTCTTAGGCAATGAATGTTCACAGGTGGTTTTGCCAGTTCCTTCCTCTGCATGCTCCTTGGCCAAATATCCTAGAAAAAAATCTGAGAAGGACTTCATACTGCCTCATGAATTCATGTTGCAACACTCAAAACTGTACAGGCAGTATCTCTCTGAACAGTAACATTTCATTATGTTTCTTTGCTAGGTCACCTAAAATTTACATTTTTAAAAACTCTCTTACATTTTAGATGAAGCTCTTTGACAAAAACAAGGATGGACGACTGGATTTGAATGATCTGGCAAGGTAGGCTTGAATGGCTCAGCCAGGATGACCAGATGCCCTTCCTTTCCCGGAGATGCCCTACATTTCAGCTTTCTGTTTAGGAGGAACTCAAAAATGTCCTCAATTTTGAACATGACTAAGAAGCATAAATTTATATTTCTATTACTAGGTGTTAACTTTTCTTTTGTCCTACATTTTTCTGGAATGTCTTACATTGTGCGGTACCTTGTTCTCCTTTACAGCTATGACATCTGGTCACTCTGGGCTCAACAGCTTCTTCAGAATGTGCTTGTTGACTCTGCAGTTATTTCAGTTGTTCCCCCTGTGCCCTGTTGGAATTTTATCATGTAGCTTTTAAAGACTTAGAACTTCAGTCTGGGGCGGGGGAGAGATGCAACCTTTTTACACAACAAGCGTGTTTCCAAAAATGACTGTCAGTACCCTTGAATTTCCAGACTCCTCATTTATGAAATCTGTTAAAGAGAACTATATATCTCTGTGGAGTTGCTATTTGAGAAAATAATGATTTGTCTCTTTCCATTTAGGATCCTGGCTCTTCAGGAAAATTTTCTGCTTCAATTTAAACTGGATGTAAGTGCAGTAATTGTCAGCGTACTTAGTTGCCTCCCCACCCTCCTTTTCTGAAGGCAGCTTCTTAAAACCCATATCTTTTTCCCCCTCCAGGCTTCTAGTGCAGAAGAGAGGAAGCGAGATTTTGAGAAAATCTTTGCACACTATGATGTTGTAAGTTGGACTTGGGGTTATTAATGATTAGTTCCAGAGGCTGGAACATTACTTTTAAAAAGAAATATATTACACCTACTTTTTGCTTTTCCATAATTCAACAACAGCTAAACTAGTTACTTCTGGTTCCTTTTAGGAATGATATAAACTGTTGGCAAAACACATCTATGCAGTGGGGTCACATACACCCTGCAACTAAAAGAGTAACCAAAAGTTAAAGTTACACTACAAAAAGAGTTACAAAAAGGAATTAATTGCAAGTAACCTATTATTTCTTATAAATGACTTCTGCTGTCTACAAATAATACATCAAAGCTTTGTAGAGTTATCCTTAAGGAGGCTATGGCTTTGATAGTAATTAATTCTGAATTTCAAGCTATGCATATAAATAAGCACATCCAGATTTTATGTCCATCCTTTTCCTCTTTTTTCCACTAACCCTCCAGATGAGCCCCATTCCCACTGGGCTATAAATCAAATCAAGAATCAGATTATAGGAACATTGTTCCCATTTGAACTCGCATTCGATCCTTGTTTAAGGAAAATAGTTCCCATTTGAATCCGTGTTCGATCCAACTTTGATCCATTTCTCTAGCTAAAACCCAAATCAGCAGTGGATAACCTGGGTTATCCTGACACCGCTTTTCCAGAGGTTTTTTTTTCCAGCTGCCATGTCTGATTCGCAGCAAATTAATGGGAATGACAAGGATGTCCGAATCGGGGGAGGAGCAATGTTCAAGGGGCTGTCCCAGGGGTGTCACCAGCTTTGTCCTTTCCTGGCATTCACAGCGCCATTTCCCCCCATTTGCTTAGCCTTTTCCCAGTGGTGTGTAAAACTTTTTTTTTTTAAAGAAGAAAGTTAAACTAGGTTTTTTGGAGAGGGAGGGGAAAAGAAAGGAAAGAGGAGAAGGGATATGGAGAAAGGGAAGCTGGCGAAAACTATTTGTGAGCAGATAGGAAAAAGAGAGAGAGAGAAACCCCAAACCCTGAACGTGGCTCCTGCATCCAGCCTTGTTTCCTTTTTTGAGACAGAAAAGGGGTGGCTGGCTGCTGCATATTGGGGTGGCTTGAAGAAGAAGGGAGGATAAGAAGACGAGGGGGGGATTAGACGTCACTGTGATGTCTAATCGCCTAAGTGCTTGATTGACAGCTGTAAAAAAAACAGTTCCAGAAAGACAATGGGAATGGGGAACAAAAAAGTCTGCGTCAAAATACAATGGAGAACTATCAATGGGAATGAGAACATGGGTCAAGAAAAACTGAGTCCGTTTACTCCCTTTTGTAATGGGAATGATGGAACTCATTCGAATACGACTAGGAAACTTGATCCAATCCAGATTCGCAGAGATATACCTCACTTTATATGCCCAGTGGGCTGCAAGTCCCAGCAGTCTTAGACAGCATCACCGGAGGTGAAGAATGTTGGACATTGTAGTCCAATGTCTGCCGCTGAAGGACCATATGATTCCCATTCCTGCCCTAGACAGAATCAAGCTCCTGGAAAGATAATGTTCCTTACCTGACCATGGCAAGACACCCCATTCATCTGAGGAAGGAAATTCAAGTTTACAGAATCTCATGCTCCCAGCTTCTTTCTTTCATTTAGCCTCAAAGATGATACAAAATCTCTTTGCATACTGATTTTCCAGACGAACACAGCTATGACTTTGAATTTTTCCATACTTTATTTGTTAAATTTTTAGATACCTTATTTTGAAATTATTTACAATTATCTCATGACTTTGATGCAAAACTGACTTGCACAATTTATCTCTGTTGTGTAAGATAGATAGTGTGCTCATGGAGATGTGATCTCACTCACTCACTGCTGTCAAATGGACACTGTTGTAAACCTTCCTGACAATAAAAAAACCATGTTAATGTCATGTTGGCTATGCAGGATTGTTTTGCCCAGTTTACAAATGAAGATGACTTACTTGAATGATCTGCTGAGAAAATAATTGAGTGGCCATCTTATAATGGGGTGACCTCCCCTTGATGCTCCCAAGCTGAGTGTTATGAGAAGCCTTTGGGTTCCCTTCCTTAGATCTGATAGTCATGCCCTGATGTTTTTCCTGACTATTTGATACTTTCCGAAGACAGGAATGTGGTGGTAATTTGGAGCCAGAAATTTCTGATAGATCCATATGAAAGCTTCCATCAGCAATGCATCACTTCCAACCTGTACTCTGTCGGCAAACATGTCAGCAAATGTATGCCTATCAATAATTCAAATTACTTGAGTAAGCCAGTGAAACTTTCCCTAATTTTGACATGATTAGCAACAGAGTATGTAAAACATTAGTTATTCATATTGTCTTTGGCTCTTTCCTTAACTTGGTTGATCTTCCATGTATTCAGCCTATGTTCCTATGGACTTATGTAGATATAGGTATAGTACATATATAGTAACTTATACCTGCTGCTATCTCAGTGCGTTGGATAGAAAAAGGTTCTTGCTACAAAGAAGATATCACAATACACTGGACAGTTCCTAACATGCTGTATGAACTGTAAAATCTATGTGTCTGTTATAGCAGAAATTAGGAGAAACAGGGCCACAGGTGTCATATTTTCCTCTGTCAATGTTTAAATCATCTCTAATGACCAACCAACATGTAATAATAATAATAATAATAATAATAATACATTTATTTCTTACCCACCTCTCCCCATGGATCGAGGTGAGGGACAACAACAATTAACAAACAACCTCAGTTAAACGCATTGCTTAAAATACACATCAATTTAAAAGGACAAATAAGATGGGTAGTGCAAATACCATGAGAGTCTTATTTGGAAAAGAAAACAAATATGTACTGTAGTTGCTTTCTCATTTGACATAGGACACTAGTAAGCATATAGTTTGGGAGGCTGATGATAATGCTGATAGAAAGAGGAGTGGCAGGAAATTGTTTGTGTACAATGCATTTTGAGTCTGCAAAACTGTGTGATTTTTCTATATTCCAGAGTAAGACAGGAGCACTGGAAGGCCCAGAAGTGGATGGATTTGTAAAAGATATGATGGAACTTGTCAAGGTGACTTGCTAATTATTCAATTCATGTTTTGTTTCCTTCAGGCTTTTGTGAGAAGCATTGCCTAGAGTCATAGAGTTCAAAAGTACCTCAAAGCCTACCCGCTGCCAGTATTTTAGTTCAGTAGCATAAAGGCACACATCATAAAACAAATATTTGATTGAATATTTTGTATGCAAAAAAGTAAAAAAAAGATAGGAAAATGTCTCTTTCTTAATTGTGTACCTGGACAAACTAGTAATAGAGATTTTTAAAAGTTATGGTATGGATTTAGCTTTCATTGAGTGGGACCCAGTTAGTGACACATATGCATACAAGTGTGAGTTATGCATGTGTATCTCTCTTTTTGAATGAGCTATTCTATACCCAAAACCTTCCTCCCCTAGCAGCTGCCTTGGGAGGGTCTGTATGCTTACAGATAAAGAGGAAAAGGTGTTCAGATGAAAAAGATGCAGCTGGTCAGGGTTCCTGGGGTAAAGGAAAGGAGACTGCACACTTTCTGTGAATGCATCTTCATTTTCTTCTCCTCAGAACCAAGACCAGCTGCTTCTTCATTATCTAAATTACCTCCCTGTAAGCAGCACCCAGTGTGGTGTAGCATTCGACTATGACTCTGGAGGCCAGAGTTCAAATCCTGGCTTGGTAAACCCCATTGGGTGACAATGGGCAAGTCAGAATTCTTTCAGCCTCAGAGGATGGCAATGGCAAACCCCCTCTGAAGAAACTTGCCAAGAAAACCCCATGAAAGGGTCTCCATAAGTGAGAAATGACTTGAAGGCACACAACAAGAACAACAACAAACAGCAACAATAGTCCCACCCTGCCAACTTCCAAGGTGAGGGGAAAATATAGAACTGCATGGGAAGAGCACTGTGCTAGGGATGTAGAAATTCGGCTTTTATACTTTTAAATATAGTGACCCAGTTATAGCAGTATGTGGGAGCTGTGATCTGCAGATAGATTCCCAGGTACGATGAACTACTCCATTCTTTTCACTGATAAAAAGAATATTCCTCACATACACAAAGAAAAAAGCCATCTGTAGCATAGAGCATTCTCAATCAGAGAACTGAATGGAAACCCTTCAGAGCTCTGTAGGAAGAAGTCCTGTAGGACTTTGATCATAATGTCTGTTTCTTGCATCATCCTTGTCACACACACACACACCCAACCATAGTTTTGTCTGCAAATAATATACTAATATTACATTTCATTTGACAGGAATCATGTTTAGAGAAGATACAGAGTGCATCCAGGCAGGATCACAGACCCATTATTTCCCATTCATTACTCCTTTTCCTTTTTAAGTATTCTACTAATCGTTTTGATTACTGTTATATTTTATGGTTTTAATTATCTCATTGTTTTTAGGTTCTTCTCAGTTACTTTTAAGGATATTTGCTGGCCACTTTGCATGTGATCCTTTAGTGTAGGGATGAGCAACATTAATGGGGTTGGGAGCCAATTTTCTGCTTCCTGGCTCCTTCCAGGAGTCACACAAACCACATTTTATGGGGGGAAATGAGATTGGGCTGGTTCTCAATTTTGAAAATTTGGCCTTTTGTGTGTTATATGGTGGCGGTGGGGTGCAACCTGTTTAAAAGATAAATCAATGCTCTAGATGCCCAGAATCTGAAGTCCTGAACACACTGCAGAAATAATCCAGTTTGAGACCACTTTAACTGTCCTGGCTCAGTGCTAGGGAATTCTGGGAACTGTAATTTTGTGAGATATTTAGCCTTCTAGATCTGGGGTGACTCCTGGTTCAGCTATGCGAATTCACATTGTAACATGAATGTTTTATCACACCTGCTTGCCCTTCCATTGTCCTTCCAAATGGAGGGGGAATCGAATCCAAGGCAAGTTACATGATGCGGATTCATGCAAAGCACAGTGAGTGCAAATTGTATTACCACACCGGTGCATACCATGTGGATTCAACGATTTGAATTGGACTCTTGCATTCAAATTTGGACCCTTGCACATGCTCAGTGGGGCTCTGGACACTGTCCTCCTTCCCTGCCCCCTCCTTAGCTGTCATCCTTAATCAGGCTGAAGAAGCAGTCAGGGGGTGATGGGATAGGTGGCAGACTGGCAGAGAGGATGAGATGGGGATGCAGGAGCAGGCAGAGGATGATGGGATAGGTGGCAGAGAGGACGAGATGGGGATGCAGGAGCAGGCAGGGGATGATGGGATAGGTGTCAGACAGGACGAGATGGCATGAAGGAGGAGGGGGGGATGAAGGAGCAGGACGCAGGGGGCCAAGGGGGGCGACATCGGAATGATCTTCCACACCAGACCAATTCGAAGTGAAATCGAAGTGAGCCTGAAAGCGAATTCTGTGAATTCACCTTTTTTCCGATTTCACCAAAATGAGGGGTCATTTTGGAATCACTGCGGAAGCCCCACAGAAGGAGCGCCCATAGAAAGGAAAGTCTGATAACACATTCATGTTATGACATGAATTTGCATCTTGGACCCATAGTCACCTCGGATCTGAACTGCAAAAATCCCCAAAAACCTCCGTGTGATAAACGCCAGAGAACTCTGATGCCACAATGAAGTACAATTCCCAGGATTCCCTAGCACTGAGCCAAGGCAGTTAAAGTAATCCCAAACTGGATTATTTTTGCAGTGTGTTTTGGACCTAAGATTACCTAACTCTACTGCTATTGAGAAATAATATTTTGTCTTCTAAAAATATGTCTCCTTTCCCCTCCTTTGTAGCCCAGCATTAGTGGAACAGATCTGGACAAGTTCCGTCAGATCCTGCTTCGCCATTGTGATGTCAATAAGGATGGAAAAATTCAAAAATCTGAGCTTGCCTTGTGTCTGGGACTTAAAAGCTCCCCATAGACCTGAATGTGCTTCTCCTGTGGTTTGCCAATTATTGTCTTTTGTGGGAGCCTGCTGGTAACTGGTAGAATATTATCAGTGCTGTGTTAATGATCTCTGTTGTACTGTACATAGAAGACAGAGGGAACTCGTGTGGATATGAATATTCATTTGCAGGGATGCAGCCAAATTTAAAAAACAAAAAGCAAGATGTGATGAGCAGTATCACGTCCCCTGCTGTTCCAGGAGAGAGGTTGTCTGTAGGATTTCTTACACGTTTTTAAACAAGCACATATCGACAAATTTAGTCTAGCAGAAACATATGTGGCTATTTTTCCAGGAGAGCTGCTTCATGTTATTAAAATTTATTGCATTCCATTCCTTAGCCTGCATCTCCCCAAAGTAGTGCCAATTTCTTCTTAACATTCCATCTTTGTGACAGTGTTGTGACATATGAAATTTACTGTATTGTTTTTCTTTTTAGAAAAGCACACAAACAATTGGGTTTTGGAGGCAGCTCAGCATATTTGCATTTAAAAAAGCAGAAGTTTAAAAAGAGAATAGGGCTGGTGTCTCCATTAGTTACAAATATTACACCCCAAAATAACGACCCTGCTATATTTGACTGATTTGGGCCTAAATCTTATTGTCATTCCCAACATGAGTAAACCTTTCAAACCTGTGGGATTTTAACTATGTGTTGATGTATTCACTAATCGATTCACTGGGGCTACTCTAGTCTGTCTTCTGTGTATCAGTCTGCAGATTAGCTTTGACAACTTTCCACTATCTCTTTTTTGAGCTTTTTCAATTCAGGATGTCTCAGCACAAGAATCTATCAATCCTTAATGTAGCCTACTTTCTCTCAACATATGACTTTAAAGACACTACTGCCTTTTTTTCTCTGTGGCTTTTGCAATCTTAGTTTATATTTTGTATACGATGTAAATCCAATGTGATATGCATACCATAAAAAGGTAGTTGCAACTAGTCTCCGTAATTTTCAGTGAAACAGTTACCAGTGTCACAGATCTCCTCAAATGTACACCATAGGTTTTATTGCAAGGGGAATAAAAGTATAGAAGGAAATATCAGTGTGTTTCCATCGTCTGTCTACCTTTTGGAATATTGTAATGATTTGCCATCTCCCTCACTTCCCATGTATTAGTAGCAATGGATATTATTACTTCTAACATAGTTACCAGTCTTCTGAGATTATATTTCTGAATCCGTATATTCCAGCACTGTTTCTTGTGTTTTATTCATGTGCCTTGTGATGCCTGGGTTGTTTTAAGATATAATGAGCAGAATATCATTCTCACCTGCTTGCCTCTTTTTTATCTGGGTGTCTTGCCATGGTCAGGTAAGGATATATGTATAATTATTTTCCTCTCCCTTTTAAAAAGGAGGAATCCCCGAAGACATTATTATGCTGATGAATTTATGTATACTGATGCCCTTCCTTCTTCAGACACATGGGACTATTGCATACTAAATGTCATGCCAATATTTCAATGTTCCTGTCAGACAACCAGAAAGCGGTGCATTAGTGAATTAAAAACCATTTAGCCAATATAGCTGTGCAAGACAGATAATTTAGATGGGGAAAGCTGTTTATTTCACTTTCTCCCATATTTTATTATTTTTTTAAAACCAATCTTTTTTGTCCTGAAGGCATTTGTGAATTTTGATAATGTCTTCAAAAGCAAACTGAAATGAATGTCCTCCTCTGTCAGAATCTGCCAAATTCTACAGATACTGCAATTCTGAGTATGAAATGGACAATATTGTGTCTACCTACTGTATAGGCATAAAATAAGAGGACACCTTCAGGGAAAAGTAATTGCAACTCTAATCCAGAACCAACATGGATGAATACACAGGTAAACACACATAGATATAAATTGATTGATCTTGTTTCTGTCACAGTCAGGTTTCTAAAACTGCAGATTCTTTCCTTCTAGAATATGGAAATATTTATGGTTGTTGGTAAATTCTTATTTTAAAAAATAAAACTGAAATGTAATTCTTACCCATCTGTGTTTAACAGCATTCCTGCTGCCTGTCTAGAGGTATATGCAATTCAGTTTCTATACCAGTACATTTCAGTGACTGAAAACAATTCTATGGGCTGCATGTAAGAACCATATTTTGACTATTAAACCACAGTGTTGCCTTAAGGTCCTTACAATGTCACCCTCCAATCTGATTAGCTCAGGGCTCAGGGGATGAAAATGGCTGGAGAAGTGTAGCTGGGGTTTGAACCCGAAAAGTAGAAAGCTATCCTGAAGATGAAAAGGATACATGCTATCTTAATGGGGGCAAAGGCCAAGTTTTACAATGTATTACAACACAATATCATGTTATTATCTGATATCAAAACAGCTTTGTTTCATGAATGAGAGACAAGCACCTCAGTTATTAACAGCTATGCTCATGTTTTGCAAACTCAGAGCTATAGCTTCCATTATTGAGCTAATCCACCTGTGAATATCCTCTTTTCTTGCTGCTTTCCTTTTTCCCAGTATTATTGGCTTTTCCAGTGAATTGTGTCATCTCATAATATGCCCAAAGTATGGTAGCCCCAGTTGCAGTGAAACATATGCACCTTAACCCTTTGGTACATTACTCCTTTGAGTTCTGGAGCTTGAGCCTTATTTCTCCCACAAGCAAGTTCACTTTCAGTACTGGAGCCAGACTGACTGAAAAGCATGGAGATTACTGCACGGCTTTTTCCCTTGATCTGGGCACGGGCTGAGACTATAAACAGATGTTATCGCACAGCTCCATGCCCATATTGGAGATGTCCCGTATCCGATTGGGACTTCTCCCATACTTAGCAATGTATGAAAAAGTACCATTTCTAGCTAAGTACAGGAGATGTCCCGATTGGGTACGGGATGACTCTGATCTGGGCATGGAACTGTGCAATAACATCAATTTATACACAGTCTCAGCCCATGCCCAGATCAGGAGAAAACAGCCAGTGAGATAATCTCCTGCGTGTTAAAATGCAACAATGGTGACTAAGAGAACAGGAGAAGGAGACGTATTTCAGCAGGCCAATGTTTATATCATTTAATTATTATTATTTTTAAATGACCAAAGCCCTGATCCCTCCAGAGATATGAATGGTTAGGATGAAAGAGGAATAATCATTTTCCTCTCTGTAAGCCAGTTGATATCAGGCCTGGTGGTCCCACAACCTGACACTATCCAGTCTATGTCTGGATACTTCCAGCTGGCATTTCATCTGAGGAACCACATCCATTGCACTGCTGCCCACCATAGTGCTGGGTGGGCCATTAAAGAGCTTACACTGCAGGAGTGCCTTATTTGGAGTGTTTGCAGCCTCCCTTAGTTGTACCAAACTTTCATTTAACACAGCTAGCATGCCCATTCATGGATTATTCAGCCTTGTGAGTGTCCTTCTTATACTCATTTAAATAAAGACCATCTTTCCAAACACTTCTTCTATACTCCCTTTTCTGACAACCTATCTAGACTCTAGTCCATCTGCAAAGGTTGTGGGGCAATCACCCATACCCTGAGATGTTAAGGATTTAGCCCTCAACAGCACTCACCGTGGGACCTTCCTTGCAGACTGTATCTTTTTCCCTACTGCCACTTTGCAAATAGGTGTGGAGAAGAGGTGGAATTGTAACATGGAAAAGTAAATTCTCTCATGAGTGTATGTATGCCCAAATATAATTCTGATATCTCTATGAACAAGAATGTTATACTTCAAACAAACAGGAATAGAAGTGAACAGAATGCCAAGCAACAGATTTAAACAAAGGCTTTAGTTGGCCCAGATCTTTATATCAACTGCCAGAATAACAAAAAGAATGGGGAAGATTTGGTTTAATGTCCCTGTTTCATGCTATTATTCACTGCCTCACTCCTAGCCAGCAGTACCTTTTCACCACCTTCCAAAAGCCTTAATTGTGAGCCAAATATACTGGTGGTAGTCCAGATAAAACTAAGCATTGTTCACTGAAATGTTTAATGGGACTCAAAAGTGCTATGCTTACTTTGTATTAAATTCAGTTTGACAGGGATTTTTTATTTTAAAAATCTAGAAGTGAGAGAACTCATATGGAGAAATGACTATATGCAACTTTCTCCTACCTGGAACCAGTAGTGTCACTGCAGAGTACAGGGTGTGTGGAGCAGACTGAGTGACACCTCAGAAGGGGTGACACCAGGTCAGCTCCCAGCCCCCCACCAGTGCTGTTTTGGCCACACAGGCACTGTTCCGCCTATTGTGGGAGCTCTTTGGGTCCATGCTGGCTCTCCCCAGTCCTAGACCCCACCCAGGTGCTCTTGAGGCTGCATTGGCTCTCCCCAGTCTGGTGTGGGCACACCTAGGCCCCATCTGGGTGCTCTTGAGGCCTGGCCGGCTCTCCTCAACCCTGCGCTGGGGCCACAGGGGTGCCCCTCCAGCCCATGCAGGTGTTCCCATACACCCCTACTCCAGAAACCCCATCAGAAATCTGGGGCCAGAAGCCCCACCCCCTGGAAACCCTACCCTCGCACCTGGTGTCACACAATGTGGGAACGCCACTGTCTGGTACCCAAATATACTGGCAGCAATCCAGATAAAACTGAACATTGTTCACTGAAATGATTAATGGGACTCAAATGTACTACAACTCCCACTATCACCAGCCAGCTTGGCCATTGGATGTGCTGACTGGGAATGATGGGATCTTTGCTCCAACACATCTGGAGGACAGCAAATAGGGGCTGATAGGTAGAGTTGGAGTATTGGGCTGGATGTGGAAACTACCATTTTCTATTCCCACTCATCTACCACAATCCCTAGCTCCAAAGTTCATGGGGAAGTCTGAAAGTGTTTCAGCCTCACTGACTTAGGGCCATGAAGCCACACTGGCAATTACACACCAGTCGGCTTTTGGGTTACTTGGGGGTGTGGCACCACTGGCCTCAGAGCCAGCTAGCCCTCAGATGCCACTAGGCCCAGAGCAAGTGAAAAGCTGGCTCTACAGATGAAGGGGTAGCTTTTTTTTCACCCCAAATAGGAGCAGACTTTTTCCACTTTTGGACCAGAAGCTGTCCAGACTGGGCCTGCATCATGCGGCTGCTACTGCACCAATCCGGCTTTCTCAAGGGCGGCATCATGCCACTTCTTTAGGGCCATCTGTTTTGCCCTATAGATTGCTTTTTGCTGGGATGGAGAAGATGAAGACCAATGTAAATAAAAATATAGCTGCATTCATATCTGGGAAAACAGTAGTAACATTTAAATTATTTCCACAAATGGCCCCAAGAGGCACTGCTTTTAATACCTGTTAATGTTTCTAAAAGTTGACTTTAAGTTTTGAAAATTCAAAACTGAAGAAAATTCCTTCCAGCTATGAAATAATTGAGTGCCAGAGAACATTGGTAGGCAAATTGGGAGAAGCATTTGAGCAGAAGGGCAAAATTCTCAGCAGGGTACCTTGAGAGTGTTTGTTGTGATTATTTGGTCTTCATATCACATAAGTGTAGCAATGTTATCTTTTTCTTCCTGTTTTAATAGTTAAAGGGCTTTGCATTTTTGACAGGCATACTTGGTACTTATCTATCTAACACACCAAAGCCAACCTTGTACATTGCCCAGTGTAGTGCAAGAGTTCCATAAGCAGAATTCTGGTAAGAGTCCTTGCTCACCACCCTCATGGTTTTTTTTGCAATAGCCCTTGAATAGCTATTTTATGGTTGGTAACATCAGAGAACATAAACAAAACAACACCAATGACATCTTTCACTCAGATCCACTAGGGTCTTTGCACATGATGCTATTAGTTTGAGTCTGGTTATAAAACCTATTGCCAGACATTTCCCTAATCCAGCCCCCCTCCCCACACACACACATTATCCTCAAGCCATGGCATGTCCATTCAGGAGGATTATCACAGCAAAACCATGAGCACTTCAGGGGATTTTGGTCATGGCAGAAGGTGGGAAATAATACCAATCTCTGCAATAACCACAACAAAAAGGCATAGTCCGGTATATGATGGGTTTACCCTTGGGTATTCACTGACTAAAGATTCTGCATTCTGTACTAGCCTGTAGTAGCCTTAGGACTCTGGGAGGTGAGGGTCTGAATTTCTTCTTGGTCATGGAAACCCAGTTGGTGATCATGGGAAAGTCACACTCTTTCAGCATAAGAGGAAGACAAAGGCAAACCCTCTCTGAACATATCTAACCAAGAAAACCCAGTGATAGAGTCACCTTATTTTTGCCATAAGTTGTAAATTACTGGAAGATACACAAAAGCAACAACAACAAAGTGCCTAAATAGCAACTAACATTCGCTAAAAGGATGCCAGCCCAAGACTGCAATCCTTTAGCCACCTGCTGATTGACCTGAATAGGACTTACCAAAATAGCAATAGCATTTACATTTCTGTATGGCTTCATACTGAACCAAGAAGTCTCTAAGTAGTTTACAACATGTAAGACAATTCCCCCCCAACAAGGGTACTAATTTTACCAACCTACAAAAGGATGGAAGGCTGAGTTGACCTTGGAGCCCCTCAGGGTTGAACTCACAGTGTTGTGGCTGCAGTACAGGCACTTAACCACTGTGCCACCAGGGCTCCCTCAGAGGTAATTCATATTGAATTGCATAGTGCTCATGACTTTATTGAAAGAGTTGCTCCATGGGCAGAATGAGTTTCTCTGCAACACCGACATATGGGTTCACTAAGAATCATTGGACAGGATTGGAAATAAATGGGGGAAATTCTGTTTGTAGCCCCAGCCCCAATTTTAGGTGAGGCAGAAAAACAACTACATTCAAAATGAATGCAAGAATGCAAGCAAATGTGTGGGTGCATAAATTTATTGTTGTAGCATGCCTTCAAGTTGTTTCCACCTCATGGCAACCATAAGGCAACCCTGTCATGGGGTTTTCTTGGCAAGAGTTGCTCAGAGGAGGTTTGGCTTTGCCTTTCCCTGAGGCTGAGAGCATGTCATTTGCCATTTGCTCTTACACTTCAAGAAGCAAAAGGTGTGGGGCCAGCCCTGCAGGAAATTTAGGTACTTTATCTGAATATTTATTCTGGAATATTAATTAAGCCACTACAGAACCTTCCACAGAGACTTTGTTTAGTTATGTTTTAAAAATAAATAAATAAAAAGTAAGTAATTCCTAGTCTCTTATTAATATGAATCTGCAGTCCACAAAAGAAACTTAGTAAGAAAGAATTGAAAATGAAAAGGACTTTTCCCCCTTGGAGAGAGTTTTAGAAAAATGTATCTAGAGCCCTGATTTTGTGTATGTTCGTTTGTTTATACATTTATCTTGGGCTACACAGAAGCCCAATTATGTGGAACAATTCTGAAATAAAGAAAGGGAAGTTGGGTTGTTTACTGCATAGGGCATTCCAACTTTTCATTCATTTTTGTGTTGCCTTTAAAATCTCCAGGCAACCTCTCACAGCAACATTAATGAATTATAAAACTAAGGCAAAACAAGCTCTTATTCAGAACCACCCTAGCTTTCATATTCTTCACGCAGTGGTGCCAAAATGCCATCTACAGCAGATGTAGGCTGGTGAAGAAGCAGCCAGTATATGGTGACCCAGCATAGTATGTGTGTAAGTGTGTGTTTACCAACCACCACCAGGGTTTTGATTAACACAGGACATCTACATCAGGGGTGAGAAGGCAACTTGTGACCCTTCCAGATGAGGACCTGCAACTCCCCTCATCCCTTGCCACTGTCTAGTCTGCCTTAGACTGCATCTGCACTGCAGAAATAATCCAATTTGATACCACTTTCACTGTCATGGCTCAGGGCTATGAAATTCGGGGAACAATATATCAGAAACAAAGAGCTCAACTCCTTGTGAATAATGAAAAAACAGAAGCTTTCAGTATTGAACGTGGTACTAGACAGGGATGTCCTTTGTCTCCTATTTTATTTATTATGGCTTTCGAAGTCTTGCTTAATATAATCAGAGAGGATTCTTTAATAAAGGGAGTAAAAATCAAAAATTTCACGTATAAAGTAAGGGCATTTGCGGACGACTTGATTTGCTTTTTGGAAGATCCATTATATTGTGTTGAACACCTTAAAAAGACATTAGAGATCTTTGCAGGTTATTCAGGTTTAAAAATTAAAAAACCACATTTATAACCAAAAATCTTTCCGCTGAGGAGGACAGTGTGTTAACTAATCTATCAGGTTTTAAAGTGAGTAAAAAAGCAAAATATTTAGGAATATACCTGACTAATAGGAATATTGATCTGTTTCCTAATAATTATGGTAAACTTTGGAAGAATATTAAAAGTGATTTGATTACTTGGTCTAAGCTGCACCTTTCTCTTACTGGTAGAATAGCTGCCATAAAAATGAATATTCTCCCAAGATTTATATTTCTCTTTCTAAATCTCCCAATTATTTCGGCTGAAAACTTTTTTGTAACATGGCAGAAGGAACTCTCTAAATTTTTGTGGGAAGGGAAACGCGCTAGAGTAAAATGGAAAATTTTGACAGATGATTGGGAAAGAGGGGGCTGTGCACTCCCAAATCTTAAACTATATTATTTTGCTGCATGTTTATGTTGGTTAGAGAATTGGATTTCCTTAACTAATGATAAAATGCTGAATTTAGAAAGCTGTGACTTGAGATATGGTTTACATGCTTATTTATGGTTTGGAAAAAGTAATGAAAACAGAGAGTTTGGACATCATTTTATTAGAAGGTCCCTGTTATGGGTATGGAACAGAATTTAAAAAATGTACTATGTTAAATTGCCTTATTGGGTATCTCCCCAAGAAGCTTTCTATAATAGGACCAAGGTTAATTCGACAGAATGGTTAAAATATGGAGATTTATTAGATATGAATAATAAAAGGGTATTGATCATGAAAACCAGGGAACAATTAAGTTCATCGGGATTTGAGATTGATTGGTATCTGTATTTCCAATTATGTAGTAGATTTAAAACTGACTCAGATAAAATGGGTTTTACTACTGTGAAGAACGTATTGGAAAACATTGTTGAAGATAAAAAAGGGAAACATCTGTCAAAGTATTATAAATCTCTTAAAGAAAGGGACTTAGAGAATGAGATCATAAAACACTCAATGATAAGATGGGCTCAAGATGTAGGGAGCCCTATCAAATTGGAAGACTGGGAAAAATCCTGGAGGGTAACAAAAAAATTTAACGCCTGTCAAAATTATAAGGAAAATTATATGAAGATGCTATTCAGGTGGTATATGACTCCTACCAAGATCAATAAGATTTATAAAACAGGATGTGTTAAATGTTGGAAATGTGGGGTTAAAGAAGGCACTTTCTTTCATATATGGTGGGCTTGTTCATTATCTATAGAATACTGGAAAAATATTCATGAGAAAATGGTGGAGATATTATCTACCAATATCCCTTTAGATCCATTATTATTTTTGCTTAATATGACCAATAAATTAGATAATGTGATAGAGAAGAAATACTCTAGGATAATTTTATATATGATTACATTGGCTAGATTATTATTTGCACAATGTTGGAAAAATCCACAATGTCCTAAAATAGAAGTTTGGTTATCTATATTGAAAGAAACAAGAAATCTTGATTTGTTAACAGCCGCTTTGCAGGATAAGGCGATGGAAAATGTGATAGAAGAATGGTATCAGGTAGATCAATATTTGAATATATGTATATAATAGGTACTTTATAGGCATACGGCAGCAATTAAAAATTTTTGCTTTTTTATTTATTAATTTTTTTTTCTTTTTTCGCAATTATTGGTGTTACTTTTTTTGAATCAAAATGATGTAGTCAATGGAGGGTTATTCTTTTCTTTAGTTTTGAGTGAACCTTTTGTGGAATATATGTAATCCGGCATTGGAAGGGAGATTTGGAAGTTGGTGGATAGTAAGATGAATAATTGGTATAATTATGTGTTATTTTTGATTTATGATGTTTGTATATATGTCTTTTTGTACATATATGTATATTTGTCTTTTATATTTCAAATAAAGATTTTTTTAAAAAAAGAAATTCGGGGAACTGTAGTTTTGTGAGACATTTAGCTTTCTCTGTCAGAGAGCTCTGGTGCCACAACAAACCAGAAAGTTGTTGTAAGTTTGAGAATTAAATGGCATTCCCAAACCTTTCACTCAGAAACACACCCTTGGATACTGAGAACTGACTTCTTTGCAACTGTATAACTGGGGGAAGGGGTCATTTTGTTGATGCAGTTGTTAAATATAATAAACAGAACCCTATTGGGCAGTTACAAATGTATAACCTAGAGTTATGCACTCGAGATTGCTTCATATTCTTACATAGCCCTAGTTTGGGGGCTATCTATGGACCGTGAAAATCTTCAGATCTCCACTTACTGGGAAGCAACCACTGGAATCAATTGTGGTCCATTCCTAAGTCCCTCTGGAAGCAGCTGACTGACAATCCCACCCAACCCCTGCATGTGAACAATCTTCAGTACAAGGGGGAATTGCAACAGGGCTCCTGTTTCTGCCGGTCACACTGGGATTGCTCAAGGGAGGCACTGGGACCATCAGTCAGTTGCTTCCCAAGCAACAGAGGAGCAAAGTCCCATCAAGTGCAGCATCTGTTTCCTAGTAAGTAGAGACTGGGGGGACCAGGACAGGATTCACAATGTAGCATCACAACTACAATAGCAATAGCAAGTACATTTCTATACCACGTATCAGTGCACTAAGCGGTTTACAAATTTTAAGCTAATTGCCCCCAACAAAATGGGTACTCATTTTAGCGACCTTGGAAGGATGCAAGCCTGAGTCAAGCTTGAGCCCTTTGGCTGGTATTGAACTCGCACCCTTATGGTTTTGAGTGAGTGGCTGCAGTGCAGGCATTCAACCACTGCACCACCAGGGCTCCTTATAGTTAGGAGCCCTAGTGGTGCAGTGGTTGTAATGAACTACAGTTGCAATGAACTACAATGTTTATACATATACAAATCCCCAACATCCCTGACAATTTATTGCCAATCACCACTTTGAAAGAAGCAAATGTGGCATGATGAAAGTGTAGAAAGCACTGCAGAGGTCAGTTTCCATTGCTCTGATCTGCACTGCCTTGGAAAATCCTTTGACTAGGGCATTGCTTGAAAAGGTAAAGATAATTGTTTTTTGAGGTGGTGGCAACATCAGGTGTAATTCTGTATTGGAACTGCATTTGCTGGTGCAAATTGCCAGCTTTAGTCTAATAGATTCATTAGTCCTCATTTTTTAAAACACAGAATAAAAAAACCTTGGCCTACAATCTGTATTTTCCAAAAGGCAATCTCACATCAAAAATATTCTGCTTACCTTTTGATTACAGAAAGCACATATTCTACTCATCAGATAACATTTCTCATTCTTCAGAATCCATGGAGAGCCCCAAGGCACTTCAGTCAGTCATTCTCAAAGCTAGAGCTACTTTGGCAATTTTATTTCCATGTACCCACACAGAAAGCTAAGAAGCAGCCTGCTCATCTCTACCCATTATGAAACTGAGACAGGCATTTCTTTATCACTCATGAGGTCTCCAGCAATTCAGCCACCCAAGATTTCTAAGCAATGTGTTCCTTTCACAGGAGACACGTAATTTTACACCAATAATTTCGGGAGTCAGGCTTTTTAGACATCTACAGTGTTTTGTGCAACTCATTACTGGTTTTAGTCCATAGCCTTGTTTTCTGGGTAGTTTTTATTAGAGCAGAAAAGCCAGCATAGTGTAGTGGTTTGAGTGTTGAACTCCAGAAGACCAGAGTTCAAATCCCTGCTCACCCATGGAAACCCACTGGGTGACCTTGGGCAAGTCACACTCTCTCATGCTTCATCTGCACTGCAGAAATAATCTAGTTTGACACCACTTTAACTTCCATGGCTCTGTTGTATGGAATTGTGAGAATTGTAGTTTGTCATGGCACCAGAGCTCTCTGACAGAGAAGGCTAAATATCTCACAAAACTATAGTTCCCAGAATTCCATAGCACTTAGCCATGGCAGTCAAAGTGGTGTCAAACTAGATTATTTCTGCAGTGCAGATACCTAGCTAGCCTTTAGAGAAAGACAATTGTTAAAAACCTACCAAGAAAACCATCTGATAAGGTCACCATAAGAATCAACTTGAAGACTCAATGGCAATAAAGTTCTTAATTCCTTCTCCCCTCTCTTCATAACAAAGATCCCAGTATAAAATGTGCATTTTGTAGGTCTCTTATTTCCAGTTCTACTATGATTTAATTCTGTTTTCTCTGCAGGAAATGCAGGCTGCACCTGCACTGGAGAAACAGTCCAGTTTGACACCATTTTAACCATTATAGCTCAATGCTGCGGAATCCTGGGATTTGGTTTGTTGTGCCACCAGAGCTCTCTGAGAGAAAAGCGTAAATATCTCACAAAACTATAAATCCCAGAATTCCATAGCATTAAGCATGACAATTAAAGCAGTGTCAAACTGCATTACTCCTGCAATGTAGATTAGCGCAATGTTATTAAAAAGCAATATTTCCTTTAAAACATTTGAGTATGCTGCCGTTTTACTCTAAACCATACCTGCCTAGCTTTGTTGTGTGTTCAAAGTATTTAATACAGGAACCCAGCAATGTGCAATCCACTTGGTCACTGGATAATATACATTTTGAATGTTGATAAATCCTCTGGGGTCTTGTGCTCATCTCATTTTATGGACTGGACTAGGTTTTGACCAGTGCCCTAACACAGCATCATATTCACATGAGATTATTGCTCAGAGATAATATGTCAGGATTGCCATTACATAAGGCTTTATGGTACAGAAGGGGGGTATCAAATGTGGCATTTGGTCCATTTACTTCCTATTTCTTGACATCAAGGATTCCACCTTAGTTTTGTAATCTTGAAAAGAAACATTGCTCAAATCTGAAGATGCTATATTCTGGGAAGGGAAAGGGCCTTGAGATTTGCAGACTGATTGTGTTTCTCCATCTGTCTTGCAGTAAATGGCTCAGCTGCTATTTCAACATCACACACACACAAACACATACACACACACTATGGCTGGCATCCTGTTAGTAGCATACATACAGGCATAACACATTAACATAAATTAATCCTATGTCTGCATATATTTATTTTTGGCTGCTGCAGAGGCTGCTATTCTCTTCCACAGTGATCAAAGCCAACACATTGCTTAGAAATCTTGGGTGGCTGACAAACGTCCACAGTGATCAAAGCCCCCTCAGACCTTCTACAGAGCCACTGAAACCGCTACCCATGGCTATTTGTGCCTGGAGGAGAGTCAGGTAGAGGATTAGTTGGAATTGCAGAAACATCTGGCTATGTCCCTGTAGCCAGTTGCAAACTGATTGCCTCAGCCACTGAACTCTCGAAAGACCCTGGCAAATAATGGCATCACTTATCATTTAGCTGTGGCAACATAGCAGATGCTACTTCAATCCGTCTGCTCTCCTCCAAGCAATAATGGCCATGAGAGGGTGGATTTCAATAGATGTGGGGGGGGGGGGTGTACTAAATGGCTCACCTATGGCTGGCATCCTGTCAGTTAGTCCAAATTAACTGAGTGGTAAGTCACTTTTTAAAGCTGTGCAGTAAGTCAGGAAGCCAGCTTTGCAAATCAGCCAGCTGAACTCAGATTCTGTCCGGAAGTTACATGGGCTGCACCCACCCGGTGGCAGCAGCGGCAAAAATCCATGCAATAGGATCCCGATGCAAATTAGAATTCAATTCAGGAGCAGTAAGTCACTTATTAAAGATAATGTTTTGCCACAACCAATTTTAAGGAAAAAAATCATTGTCTCTGGTGAATAGGATATTTGGAATATATGTAGACCTAAAAGGAGCAACTGTCTCCTGTAGTCATGTTTTTCCTTTAAGCTGTTATTCTGAAAAGTAGGCAGTTGCTGTTGTTGTGTGCCTTCAAGTAATTTCCAACTTATCACAACCCTAAGGCGTTCCTATCATGGGGTATTCATGGCAACTTTCTTCCACTGCTCTTCTCTGAGGCTGAGAGTGTGAGACTTGCCGAAGGTTGCCAATCAATGTTTTTAATTTGTTGCTTGCTTATTTTATCTAATGCTATCTTGTATTATTATCTATTGTTTTATATGTATTTTGTTATTGTCCTATAGAATGTACGCCATTGGCAGTTTTCATTTTTATCAATTTTTTATTGTATGTACAGTGCTGTGTAAACCTACAGCACTATATAAATAAAGTTTAATAATAATAATAATAATAATAATAATAATAGGATTTTCATGGCTGAGCAGAGATTTGAGCCTTGGTCTGCCAACATCATAGTCTGGTGCTCAAACCACTACATCATGCTGGCCCTCATAATAAGACACTACAATATTTTAATTAATACACATGGTTGAGTTTGTGTGTGTGTATGTGTATTTTGTTTGTATAGGAAGAAAATATTGTTGCTGTTAATGAAAATAACTCTCTAACATGGCCAGCAAGAGTTATTGCTGAGCATCTGCCACATAATAATAACCCATAATGAGAAACTTCCCTAATTACTAGTATTATCTCTTGAAATGGATGGCTAGTTGTAATAGTAGTTGTAATAATCGTACTGGATACAGAAAGTTGTTGTTATGAAGTGGAACCTTTAATGGGGCATTGTGGTGTAATTATACGGTGGAGCATAGCTATGAATGCTCTTGTACTGCCTCTCTTTTTGTCACAGAGGCACCAGCAGAGGAAAAGTTGCTATCATTTTTCCGGTCATTAGCTGCACCTGTATTCTTGTTTTGTTTTTATTCATTCCATTTAAGATTACATCTTACAGTAAGGAATACGTAAAGAGAGGACACAAGAGATGCCAATCATGATGACTCTATAATGTGGATAGAGTAAGGAAGGCAGATATTTTTATTTTAGCTTAGCTCAGCAAGGTATTTTATTTGCAAGCTATACGTTGTCAGTGCCTTAAATAGCAAAAATGACTGGGGAGGGAAGATAGTTTTTAAACATGTGCAGTTCAGTACAACTTGGTATTTATGAAAATGTATTCTAGGTTGCCCTTTTGGCTAGAGCTCTGCAACATTCTTTGCAACTATATGAACCAAAAGGCCTTTTGACATCACCATATCCCACTTTATCCTAATGGCAGAGCATAGTGTCCCATCTGCATGCAACTGATGATTTTGGGAATGGGCAGGGAAAAGCCATACTTTAAAGCATTAAATGTTAAAAACAAAGAAGCATTCATGTTCAAATTGGTGTGTGCTCCAGTGAAGCAAACTGGAGATACCACTTAGAAAAGAATTAAAAAGTAATAAGTGTAATAACAGAAATAAAAATAATAGGGTTAAAAACTGTACAAAATTTTTGATAAAAGTATAATATAAAGTTATCTAAAAAGAATGAAACAATTTAGTTTAAAGCATTAAATGTTAAAAATATTAACATTCAAAAGATTATGCAAAGCATAAAATATTTGTAAAAACCATGAATAGATCATGATGTGGTGTGGATTCAAACCTTTTCTCTCTCTCTGCTTGAAAGAACTATTCTGCTGTAAATAATATGGAAGCTATCCACTGAGAAAAAAAAATTCCATGGGTTGGAATTCCCAACAGTGCTTCTACTAGAGAAGCACAAAGCACTATATGCCATGGGCTTTAGTTTCGTATCAGTACTGTTGCTGGGCTGAATTATTATCATTCAAAGGGGTCACTGTTTTATTAAGGTGCAATCCATGGGAAATATTTTTCTCTTGCACAATCCCTTTCCCAAAAGGGAGGATAACCTTGCAGCAGATGTTTGTTGTTGTTAGCTGTCTTCAAGTCAACCTTGAATCATGGTGATCTTATGAATGAGACATCTCCAAGACCCCCTTTCCTCCACTGCTCTGCTCAGATCCCACATGCTCGGGTCTTTGGTCTCTTGGATTGAGTCTAAGGACCTTATCAGACACATTTTCCCCCCGTTATGGGCATGGGAAGGGGACACTTGGGGCCATGTGAGTCCAAGAAAAAACGCATTTTACCGCACCCCAAAGTGTCCTCAAAATGGCCCCATTCCATCGCCCAGCACTAAGCCGTTCCCATTCAGTGCTGAGGCACATTCTTTGGCTTTAATGGAAGTCAAATTGCCCTTCCTAGCCCCCACCCCCATGACCCCTCTTTTTAAAATGTTTTTTTCACACAAATGAGAGTTTCTATTCCTGGAATCATCCAGGAGTGCCAGTTCTATTTAAAAGTGAGATAAATGCCCACCCTGTTTTCCTTTTATTTGTTTTATTTTTGTGTGCCTCCAAGTTCTTTCTGACTTGTGACAACCCTATGGTGAATTTATTATCACAGCATTTTCTTGGCAAGATTTGTCCAGAGGGGGTTTGCTATTGTCCTTCTCTGAGGCTGAGAGAGTGTAACATGCCCAGTGACTTTCCCTGGCTGAGTGGAGATTTGTACTCTGGTCTCCAGAGTCTTAGTCTGACGTTCTAATCACTATACCACACTGGCTCTCTTTTGCTCCAACAGTCTCAAGAGAGTTTTATAAAACCAGAAATGGACTCCCAGCTACTCAAATAGCCCTTGGAAGTTGCCACCCCTGCCTTATTGCAATGAATGTAAATGCATGGACAGTACACCTGCTTTTAACAACAAATTACTGGTATGTCCATCTGACATTTGTTCTCATTTAGCAATGTACATTTTTAAAGGCTATTTTATTTACTGCAGTCTCTAGGAGAATTATTTTTTCAAAACTCACGGATTTAAAATACAGAAGCTATTTTCAGACAGAACACTGTAACATAATATTTTACTGTTTAGAAAACCTAAGTAGTGTTATTTCTACAAAGCTTTTAAGATTATGGGGTGTTTGGGGTTTTTTTGTTTTTCATTTTTAATGAACTGCAAAACATTTCCTGCTAACCTTTTAGGCCTCCTTTTAAAAAATGCATTCTGCTCCATCCATTCATCTGCTTTGGGTTTTATTATTGCTGTGACTCGCAAACAAAGCCAACAAATTTGCTCCTGTGTATGAAAGGAAACATGGGAACATTCTGTTGTAAACAGAGGTTTTTATGTAGTCTAGATCAATTAAAGACTTCTTGCCACCAGCCTAAAACAAAACATTGGTGAGGCAAAATAGGAAGATGGAGAAACCACAGTTATGAACACAGTTCTCTAACGTCCCTCACCTCTTTTGCATCTCTCAACTTGAGAAGAACAATCTATACTTCAGATCCGAATAGGTATAGGGTTTTTTTACTGTGCCAAGGTCAATGTGACTTTTGCCTATTGTTAAAAAATTCAACAAACATTTCTTGATAATATTGTCCAGCCAATAGTGATTTTTCTCCTGCATTCACAAGATTAAATGGGTACTTCAGGAAGCTGGAA
>NC_056525.1:177492537-177538660 GCF_019175285.1 Sceloporus undulatus
AAATTATTTCAGCTTTCAAAGCACAAAGACTATAAGCAAGGGAAATATGAGTTTCTGCCAAAATTTGGAGCAGCAGACATAGCCTTTTTCTGTTCCTGAGTCAGGGAATCTCAGACAGCCAAGTTAAGGTTAAGATCCAATTCTGTATCAAAACCAGCAGAGCATAATCTTTTCTTCTCCTCACCTGACTACTAGATACCACTACAAAACCAAAAACCTGCTCCAGATGGTTTGTCCATCCTTTCAGATCAGGTTTTTAGAATCTACGCAGGCTGCAGGAGAAAGGTTTTGCCAATTTTGGCTGAACAGTGGGATTCAGCAGACGTATGCTACTGAATTCAAAATTTTCAGGACAAGATCCTTTTGTTCACACTCCTTTTGAATGCTTTCCCCAGGGCAGGTCTGAGACATTTTGCTGTTTGAGATAGAGCAGTTTATGACACACTTTCCTCCTGCCCAAGTCAAGATGCACAGTGCCCAAAGCCAGCCACGTTGTTCTGGCACACGAGGCAGAAAATCCAGAAGTGCTTCTCTCTGTACTTAGCAGTACAAATGGAAGAATAGCAAATTAAGCAGCAAAGCAAATGGTACTGTTTGCTGCCTTTTCATAATATCCAAAATTTATGTTATGAAATGGCAGGTTCATCCTGCCTAATGGCAAGCCACCTTGAGTCCTGTTTTAAGAAAATGTGATGTATAAATCAATCAAACAGTCTGGCCCTCTCTCCTTCCTTGACATTTGCATAACCACGGATTACATGGTGGTTCCTTTTTATCAATGCTCTTTCTATAAATCTTATTGCCCACATCCCAACCTCCTCCTCTAGTTAATCTTTTCAGTATTTTATGGGGAAACAGTATACTGCCCATTTTTTACAATCCAAGTCTGTCATGTGATTCCTTGCTCCTTTTGCTCGCCAAGTGGAATACAGATTATTTTCCCTTTCTCCTTGGTGCAGGCTAATGCATCAATTAAATTGTCAAGTAGATTTGTTTTCTACATGGCAAAGTGACTATGTGTCATACTTTACAGAGGATAGCCTCTATTTGAAATGCTATTGGAGGTCGGATGTCTTTTTGAAGTTATCCACTGCTTGAAGAGCTCTCCAGTCCATATCTAGGTTTAAAAACAAAAGGCCCATAGGTAGGGAGAGCATCGTTGTTGAAGTTGCCTAGACTGCACAGCTGCACAGATCACCAAATCACAGTCTTTCCGATCATGAATATATGTATTGTATTTCTATTTCAATTACAGTGGTTTTTATTCTATATTGTCAGCTGCCTTGGGCCCTTTGTTGGAAAAAAAGGTGAGATAATTAATAAACAAATTAATTGGCAATTAATTTAAATTGTTGTATTTGTTACTGTAAGACACCTTGGGCCCCAGATTGGGAGAAAGGCAGGACAATCAATTAATCAATCAATCAATCAATTATCCTGCCTTTCTCCCAGTCTGGACCCAAGGTGGCTTACACTATAAAATACAACAATTTAAATTAATTTTCAACTTGAGATATAATTTAGCATATTAAATACTATGCAAACCTGTATCCCTTGTCTTTTGCTGGTGAGGGGTCACCCTACTGTGGATAATAGCCTGACTCCTATTCACTAGTTGCAACTAGAGGCAAACCCCTTGAAACAATGGTTAAGTACAGTGTGCCCATTGTATCTGCTGGGGTTTGGTTCCAAAAACCCTGTGTCCACCAAAATTCATGGATCTTCAAGTCCTGTTAAATACAATGGTGTAATAAAATGGTGGCCCTTATATAAAATAGCAAATTCAAGGTTTGCATTTTAGAATTTATTTATTTATTTTTTTATTAATATTTCAAACCGTGGGTGGTTGAATCCATGGAAAGGAATCTATGGCTATGAAGGGCTGGCTGTATTGAGTCAACACACTGATAAATCCCATTGCTTCATTCGGTCTGTCCCAGTTGGGACTTAGAATATGATTCAGTCCTCAGAGACCCAAATCAGTCATGCTAACCTCAAGTGGCACCATACCATAATGAGACTGCCATTAGAAGGGAGTTACATGACAAGAACAGGATTTGGCTCATATCTCCCCTTGGTATTCCACTGCAATAAGAAGTGACATTGGGTTTCTGCTTTGCCCTAGGCTATTGTTACTCCAAGTGAACACAGACTTAACATTTCTATCACAGATGCCACCCAGCCTGAGAAGACTGAGAGGCCTGGCCTTGGGCTGCATTGTTTGGATATCTTTTTGCATAGTGAATCAAATTGTTGACATAAACCTCAGCTAATTTACTAGTGAGAAGCAATTGACTTGGTTTGGATAGTGAGAAAAAAATGTTTCACATCCCACCAGAGTGCTAATTGAAACAGATGGGTTGACAGCACATTGAAGGGACAACTTCCTGCATATAATAACTCTTTAGCATTTTCATTTGGTCTTCTGTAACAGATGTTTAAGGTTTGGGAGAGGGATTGTAATTTAGCAATTAGACCTCAATATTAAGCAAATTATATTCGATGGCACTTTAATGAATCACTTTGGCAGTAATAATCCTTGTTTTCAGGTATGGCTAGAGTGTCTCAGTTTACTGCTATTCAAGACAGAATGGCATTATGGATGATTTAGGAATAAAGTGTACCACCTTCTCTTAGCTGAGTGCAAAGATAACACCAACAGTATTGAATGTTACCCACTCCATCAACAAATAAATCTGGGTTCATTTAGGATACATAGCTCTACAAATTCACTTCTCTTATACAAAATGTTATCTTAAAATTTCTGTTTCTAGTGTAACAGACTCTGATGCCTATTGGTACTCATAAACAGAATATTGTATTATTCCAGAGCTAAAACAGGGCTGGTGAAGGGCCCATTAAGTTCATAACTCAAGGAAAAGGGAGGCATTACACAACACACATTTTTCACTAGCTACTAATTTCATTTTTGATGCAACCATTCCTACTAAAACATAATGTGTTCACTCATGCTGTTATACTTTGGTGAAAGAAAACCTCATTGCTTTCCTTTCTTCTTCTTTCTTTTTTTTAAATTAAAAAACACATTGCATAATTTGAAAACTTATTTTGAGAGAGTCCCTGACTTAACTTGGAGGGAAATATTGGATAGAATCCTTGAAATGTCAGATTATTATTTTTCCATGCCCTAAATTAATTCTTTTAGGATATTTGAAGAAACAAATTGAGGTGGAATATAATTTTACTGGCCGTTCCAAAAAAGACCTATTGTCTCTTATTGGAAGTCTTCTTGGAAATGATTGATCCAATTGGTTAAAGAACATTTGGGAAGCATCTTTTAAAAATGCATTGCTTAAATTGACACATTTTTAAAGGAAATTTTTTAAAAATCACCAAAACCTTGTCTCATTTCAAAAGCTTTTGGAATAATAAGTATCTGGATAGAATTTCATTATCATTTATTGCAAGATTCAGGAGATGTTGTCTTTGAACTTGAGTCACTGGCTTTGTCCTAACAAGCTTGATCTTTCTTGCAAGACAGGAGAAAGGACTCCATAGCCCAGGGGAACCTGCCCCAAAGTGGCCCCCTTCCTCCACATTCTTAACAGGTCTAGCAGTTTATCATGACAAGTGGAAACTATGACCTACTAGACTAGCAGAATGAATATTGAAATGCTTATCTGTTGACTTAACACCTAATTTCAAAAGCTAAATCCCTCCCATGTACATATGCTTCAAATAAATGCCTGCAGGTTGTCAATGTGGCATGGTTTGTTCTGTAGTGGAACACCAACTGCTCTTTTAAGCTTCACTTCTTAACATACATTTAAATGTTCTGTTATCTGTCTTTTCCCATCTGCAATTGTGCATGTGCCAGCATTGTTACCCTAAAAGATGAGGGGGGATGTTGGGGGGGGGGTCATCAGCAGTGTCAGCATCTCTTTGAAACTTTGGGGAAATAACTCAAATGGAGGCCTGCAAGAGGAGAGTAATTTTTGGGGATCTTTTCATCTATATATAGTGTACCAGTATTAACAGCAGAGAGCACTCCAGTTTCAGTGAATAAAAGGATTTTATTTAGAAATGTGGAAGGGGGCATGCAAACATACAAAACCAATGCAACCTTAGGAACCATACAAGTCTATCAAGAAAAAAAGTGTTCAAGGTTGCATAAAGAGGAATCAGGCATTAAAGATTGCAATAATTACCAGTCCTGAAGAGAGATCCACAGAAAATGGAGAGTGACTCAGACAGCATCTGAGGGCTACACACAGAGAGTGAGAGGGACTTTTTGTGTACTGGTGAGACCAACACTATATATTAATTATGAAAGCCCATATCCAGCAGGAAGGGTGTATCGTATGTTTATAACATGATATAGTGGTTTGAAGTGGACTAGGACACTGGGAAACCAGGGTTCAAATCCCCGCTCAGCTATGGAAACCCACTTGGTGACCTTAGGCATGCCACACTCTCTAAGTCTTAAAGGAAGGCAAAAGCAAACATTTAACAAATTCTTCTGTGGTAGGTTGCCATATGTCAGAAATTACTTGAAGGCATACAACAACAACAATGAATCCTTATATTCATCATATAGATCAGCAGTGCCACATAGCATGTCTGCTACAATCGTGGAAGCAAAGAATGAAATAAGTGCCACTATGACTGACCACAGGCACATTGGTGATCCCTTTACAGTCATTACCAGCCTCACCAGCCACTGTCTCACTCAGAGTTAGATAGAAAACAGGCACATTCACTGGAAAGAGCACTGGTCATGCAAAGGGTCTGGCTCTGAAGGGTCTTTCCTCAGAGCTAGGCACTGAGTGCAATATGAACTGAGAGATTACCTGTGCTACCACAATGTAGGAATCTTATAGTTATATATACCATTTGGTATATGCCAAAAGATGGATTCATCTTTCTAGAGCTTGAACCACATCCTCAACTTATTTTTAGTTTGTCTCCAAAAAGAAGAAGTAGCTCTTTTTTTTCCTTTTCACACGCGTGTAAAGGTGTAAATTACCTCATCTCTAGCGTATGTATCTAGTGGGTAAATATATCTCACCTTCATTGTTATATCATTTGGTATTGCCCACCCTCAGATGTGCATTTACAGGCATGAGAGGTCTGCAGGCACCTCTAGACACATGGAGAGCCATTTAGAGCAAGCTCACAATTTAAAACCTTCATATACAACCTGTGCATGAACATCACAGGTGTGATTAGGGGTGCAGAGGGTGCAAATACATGTTTTGTTTTATTTGATTCTGAGCATCACCTGGATTTGAATGTCTGTTTGAAATGATTCCATCATCTGAGACCCAAATGAGCCATGTTAACCTTGTGCTAAGCTTTCCTGTCTGATGCACATTAACAAACAAACAGAAAATCCAGCAAAACACGGTTTACAAAGTTTGCCAAAGGCGGAATAAATTGTATAAATTTCAGATCTGGGTGACATCTTGGTATTTGTTTTGCTAAATCAATCAGAGCTGATTGATGAGACACATACTTTATAGCACAACTGTAGCAAGAAATCTTTCAAAACAATGGGCTGGTTTTATTACACTAATGTTCTCTGTTCCTTATCCAAGCCACTTTAGTCATTTGGTTTCCTAGCTGCAAATAGGACTGGAGGAAAGCAAGCAGCTCTTATATTTCAGCAGCATCTGTCGTCCTACTTGGGAGCAATTGTAGCATGCCATTACCAGCAATTATACCATTTTTCATAATTGCAAACAGAGAATAAAAATCAGGAGACCAGTTTGAGGCATTGAAATGAGTGACTTCAATGTACTTTCCACCCTAAATGATCACTGTGGCTTCTTCTGCTGCTCATTCTGTAGATATATAGTATGCACACAGCATACATTATAAATTTAGACTTTAACTGACAGGAAATCTTGAGAAGAATTAAGGACATATGGCCTGAATTCCTGTTGGTTAATCCCAGTTAGAGCAAACTATTGAATAAATAATTGAATGGTGAAGCAACACATAGGTAAATCCCATTGGTTCAATGGCTCTACTCTAGTCAAGAGTAACAGCATTTAGGCCATGGTTAAGAGATTGCAGAATGCCGTTCGTTTGCACAAGATATTCTCTTCATTCCTTCCAAGTGCCTTTATAAAAGAATAAACCATAGAGAAACCTGGAGTGACCATAAAAAATATTGATCTTAATTTTTCAGTTTTGTACCACATTTTCTCTCAAGAATGGTGGGGTGGTAGTTTATCCAGTTTTATCGCCACCAACTATATGACAGAAAAACAAGAGGGACAGTGATTTATCTAAGACAGCTTGCCCAATGGAGTCACTAAAGTAAGTAAAATCACTCTCCAATATGCAAATATTTTTAAATGACTGTATTCCAGGCCAGAGATGAGCAGAAAAGAGATATCAATGTATCGATAAATTGCTCGATGATCTTCAGTAGATCAGCAATGTCCTTGGTTGATAATTCCCCAATAGTTTAGCAGCAAAAACGTACACAAAACACACATACACAAGAGTCCCTGATTTGTAGTGTGTGAGATATAGAATAGCGCTTGTACCTGCAGGTTATACTAGAGTATATAGTTTAAGTGATACACAGGTAATTGTTTCTGACACCAATCCACTGTTTCATACCTGGCTCCAGTTGGTAGACCTTGTAAAAAAATGTGGGAAAGCAGGAATGGCTCATACAGGCCTGAAGGTTGTTCTGTACCATGTTTTCAGTACGCAGAAGGATCTTGTAGCACTTTTGAAACTGACACAGTGGAAGATGCTATAGCATAAGCTTTCATAGACTTGGTCTACTTATGCAACTGAGGAAGTGGTCCAAAAACCCAAACTCATGGTCATGATACAATAGCCAGCTCCGTCATATTCTACCTGTGGATCTGGCCCATTCTCACACTGGGCACATACCTGGTCTGGCACAGCAACAAGTCTTAAAATGCCTGCTCACCACCACACCATGGAGGCACTGCCATCATCACTGCTTCACCCATCACCACTGCTTCTGTTCTTGTTGCAGGCCTCTGTCATAGCCTGAAAAGATAGAAATGGGGCACCTGGGTTTACCCACTTGGCCAGGCACACCCTTCTAACGTCATAGATTGTGACTTGGGCCTACAAAAAAAATGGTGGCAGGGAATGGGGTGTGAAGCCATCCAAAATACTGGCTATCATGGTGGGGGTTTGGGGAAATTCTTCCACAAACAGCTGTTTTTTTAAAAAAAAAAATAAGGCTAAGGACTGGTTGGGCAGGAGTCAGGCTGGTTCCAGCAAAATGGCATCCAGGCTACCTGTTTCTGGATTAGGCCTGTTGGCCTGCGTCGTCTGAACAGGATGATGTCAGGCTGGAAGGAAAATCAGCCTTTTGGCCGATGCATATAGCTCACCAAACCTACAAAAGCTTACACTACAACATCTTTCACTCAGTTGTTCTCCAAGGTGCTACAAGACAGATCCCTTTGCACACTGATATTCCAGACTAGTACCTCTATATCTCTGAATTCTATGACAATGGTTTCAGTTCACATGGATTAATGTTGCCAGTTTCCACATGAACTTGATATATATTCCACAACAGCTTTTCCCTGTGTGGTACACTCCAGAGGCGCTGAACTACCCTCAACCTCAACCAGCATGATCCTGGCAGCTGAAATTATGAGGGTTGGAGTCTAGCATGTTTGAAGGGCATGGGATTTAGAAAAACTGCTTAGGAATATATTCCAGACAAATACTATAATCTCAAAAAATATCCCTCAGAGTTTTGATACTGTTGTTCCAGTCCCAGGGTGGGAAATGTCGAGGAGTCTAACAACCAGTTTTCAATCCCTCAGAAGACACCCAATTATGGCACTCCCTACCAAGACAGGTCAGGATGGCTCCATCTTTTCTGAGTTTCTGACCGGCAGTGAAGACTCCGCTGTTTCACTTAGTCTTTGGTTCTTAAATTAAGGAGTAGCAACTCCGACTATTTTAAACTGTTTTTCAGTGTTTGAGGTTCTAGATCTATTTTAAAAGAGGATGTTTAGTTTGTTTTAAATTGTTTCTAGTCATCTGCGTAATGTTCTAAATGTGCATATTCATTGTACATCACCTTGGGAGACCTGGTGGGTTGAGGGGCACTAAGCAAATGCCATAAATAAATAAGTACATGACACAGAGACTGCCATAGAAACCAAAGAAACAAACATGTAGATGTGGTTTGAAATTCACTTGGTGCTTGATTATTGTCAAGGTGTAGCAGCAGGTCTCAAAAACTGATTGGTTCTATATTTATCCTGGTTTTCAGGAAGTTTTTAGAAGAATTCCAGGAGAGTCAACGCATTCTTTCATCAAAAAAGGGGGGAGGACAGTCCAAGGGAATTAGGAGTTTGAGAGCCACCTAAATAGCCTGGAGACCACATGTGGGCCCATGACTGCACTTTACCCACCCCTGTCCTAGATGAATTTCATGAACTTCCGGAAAGAGCTGGGATTCTAACCTGAGTCGGAATTTTTAATCAGTGCATCTTAAATTAGTGGTTGCAGGGAGTTCGGAGAAGTTTCTGCGTCCTTATCTCTAGTAACAACTGTCAAAAACCTTTCAGCCCAATTGTATATGGTTCAGAAGGCATGCCAACAGAGGCTGTTTAGATTGGTTCCCCCCCCCCCTCACACACACACAGTGCCCTGTCCGATTCAAGTGTAGACTGTCTTGACAACATGAGGCCAGTTCTGCACTAAATCCAAGCCATCCCTTCCTTGAACAGGTTTAAAATAACATACCTTTTGCTCCAGATTTTTCCAAGAAAATCCACAGCAACGTCGGACAGCTGTTTATACACACAGCTCACTGGTAGTTTTCAAATAATTCAGCAGTTTCACTTTCTAGTCTTCCTTTGTAATTTCTTTTAATTTGGGGGGAATCTCAGGATAATCAACCTTTGTCAGGTGACGTACATCTCAAAAACTGTTTTGTTCTCTATTTGTACTGGTTTTCAGGAAGCAATAAAAGGCTTACAATTAATTTGTTGAATGTCATATGTGAAATATTTGGACTTGTTCTTGATTTGTTGATCATTTTTAGGATTTGTGACTCTTTTCCAAATCCCTTCTCCCAACCCCCACCAAATCCAGAATTGGAAACAGATGATCTTTGCAACTATGAACAACTTGTGAGTTCACATTTTATTATTTGATTTAAAATCCAGTCAAATGACATTGCATTCTAGGGTGTCTTTTTCCAAGAGCGGTTGCTGAAAAGTTGGCTATTATTCCATTTAAAAAAAATCTGGCTTTTGCAAAAAGCAAAACAAAAAGCAAATATGTTTCTATGAAGCAAGTATGCTCTGAAAGCGACATATACAGTGCCAGGACACCTGTCTCCAATGTGCTTCTCATATATTAATATTCATAGACTAATTAAGGGGATAATTTACTTTTACTTATTTAATTTTCAAAGGGAGAACTGCAATGCAGTAAAAGTCTCAGTGCGGGTCCTATAAATTAAAAGTCTCTGTAGAGAACATAACAAGTACTGGATTGGATTCAAGGACATAAAAGATGCTAGAAACAACCATTTGGGTAGATGATGGAAACAAACCTGTATAGAGAGTTGCCAAGAGGCATGAAAGAGAGCTTAGAGTACAAATCCAAGAGCATCACTGCAACCACCAGAGGTGAGATTGCCATGAGGAAGCTCAGTATGGTTACTTCCCAAGGTTTCCAGGAACAAATTGGTGTGAATTAATAGGATACAGTATGTGTTTCTGGCAACAGATTACAGTGGAGTTCAGTATGGTTTTCACAGTGGAACTATGCCCATAATGTGACAAAGATAATAGTGATCCTTGGCTCTGGACTAGGGTTTAGACTTGGATTCCAGGCACATGCTGACATTTTGATATGTAAGCAAGTTTATAGACACTTCTATATTTAATGACGTGCCTTCTCATGGATGTGGAGATATTTATTCTCCAAAACCTACAGAGACATTTCTTCTGGGTCATACTTACATTGGACTGACTTAAATTCCATTGTTTTCAATGAGTCTGCTTAAAGCAGCACTAAGCTTGAACAGCCCTCTGTTTCCTCCAGTGTTTAACTTCTCTTCTGTTGAAAGCAAAAGATCCAGCTTGATTATCAACTTAGGTCTTTATATCACCACCTTATTACCTTCACGAATGCTTCAGTGTATGACTTCTATTAAATAGACACCTGGTATGTGCTGATGAGGAAATCTGTCCAGTTTGGGGTTCAAGAATGGAGTCATGGTGAACTGAAGACAGCATTTTATTGAACAATGCAATGCCAGTCCAGATGTCAACGTCGAATGTCAAATCTGATCAATCTAACACCAAAGCAAACATATGCTTTACCATTTATAATAGGTTTGTAAAATCTAACTGGCAACAATATACAACCACATATAGCAAATTATAGGAAGATACTAGAGATATATTAGCCAATCATGAACAGCAGACATTAAGCCAGGATGGAAAATGACCAAGGAAGCATTACATCAAAACTATTAATTCTGAACCTTTTTCTTCCGATTCAGATGGTTATTGTTATTAGTAGAGATTGCCAATTTGTCAGTTGCAAGTTCAGAATGTATTGGTAATGCTTATTCTGCTTTTCTTTCAGCTTAATAATGCTACCGTTTCAAATATTTTTCCTTGTTTTAAAATATTTTTCCCTTTAGTATGGCTCAGCCTCTGACCTTTCCCTTGAGTTTCTTACTTTGGTCTTGATCTGTTATCTGCTTTCCTTCAGTTTCATTTAGTTCACTGGCACCTGTTCACACTGTGTGGAAAATTCAGTCACTTGATTAAAAAATAATCTCAAAGTTGGTTTCATCAACATATAGATAATACATATGTACACCCAAATTGCCCCTATATTCCTCCTAGTCATTTTATATACTGTATCTGCTGATAGGAGTTATAATGTGGGACTTGAAGGACGGGATTCACAGGGGATGCTAGGGAATTCTCTCCCACATTCTCACCTCCATTCTAACTTTTCCCAGTCAGAAGTGAGCAGAGCTACTTGAGAACAATCCCTTGAATTCTTGTAAATTGACACACATACCCGACCAAATTGTTTATCTATAAATGCATGAAAGCATCATAAGTGGCAATGTCTCCCCTTGTACGAGTGCTCTTACATTTCTAGCTTTCAGCTACTAGCTAGTTAAACTCCATTATGTTTCAAGTTTCATTTTAACTCACCATATGAAGCATAATAATATGAAGCCTTGATAACTCCCTTTCAAAGGAAGGAAAGAGCAGGACATTAAACAGAACAATCTGTTGCGAAGGCCACTTAGCTGTTCTGTTGCTGGGCAGCCATCAAGCAGGCTGTATCTATAGCAGAGCAGAGTGAACAAATCTGAAAATAAAACACAAGGCAGCAAATGAGGTTGCTTGAAGGCAAAAACTTTGCTTTACTTGAACAAGCTGATTTATTTTTGCCTGACTAGAAGCAGATGGAGCCTGAACGATGATAAAGCGGGAAAGGGAGGGTAGTTTGGAGACAGACCAATTTAATTCACCATCCATCAGATGGTTTCATCATCCGACCCTTTTAAAATGGCCGTAAGAATGTTAAAACAACATAAGGCACTGACAGCCACCTGTATCCTTATTAGAGAATATTTGCATGAATAGAGATAATAAACAGAAGGAATCCAAATCTATGGTCCCTTGCAGTTAGTACTACTAGAGTCAAAACTGGAAATGGCTCCTGCATCTTTAGTCATTGTACAGAAGAGGATATTTCAGCAGTTGCTGCTTGTCACATGGTTATGTGACAAGCAGCACTTGCTGAAATTCTCTTCTACACAACAATTAAAGATACAGGAACCATCTTCAGTTTTCAAGCTGGCAACCCTACTTTGCACTCCAATAGGCAGGGCTAGCCCTATTAGGACCAAGAATCAGATGTTGTTCTCAGGCAGCAGATGAATAAAGTCTGTACTCTGTGCCTATTGTTCTTGTATGTCCACTTGGGTCAGACCAAGGGCTGGAAAAACTGTAAGATTTCTTTTCCACGGTTATTGTTGCTACACATCTTTTTGAGGACATATTTGTCTGTTCTTGTTTCTATACAAAGGCTTGGATGTACTGATTTTCTACATACCCAGTGTGCCAAGCACATAATTATTGTATTGATACCCACTAGTCAGTATTGCAGAGGTGGTGAAATTGGTTGCTTTGAATTAGTAGCACGAACCCTAAGATTTACTTGGGTTTCCTATGGATACTTAGATTGGCATGCTAACAGCTACTCCAGAACAACTTCACACAATCTGTCTTTATGCCAACACAGTATACAAATACATTTGCAGTATTCTGGGAGGAGTGGGATGTTAATCTTATTAAACAACATCATGCCTGTGAGTACATTACTAGCTGTTTCTAAAACAATGAGAGCATTTTGCTCTATGGCTCTCATGACTCAGAAAAATAGTGTTGCCAGATTTCTTCTGTATCCCAGATTTCTTCTGGCAAGATTCCAGTATAGCAGAATCTATTACTCCTGGCTTGATGGGCAGAGGCGGATTTAATTGATTGATTTTCTCATCATACAGCTTTTCCAAAGCATAGGATCCTGTGTCAGAAAGAGATTAGCAAACTTCAAGGAGAGGATAAATATTCGCTATAGCCAGCAGCCTACTGGAACCAAGGACAGTTTGATTAGTAGGGACTCTGAAATGCACATCAAGAGTTTCTACCCCTCTGGACTTTGTACTATTATCTTGGAGGAAAATGGATTTTCACAGTTGTAATGGAGAATAATTCAAAGCATCATGGTCTTAAAGGCACAATAAAGACCCATTAAATTTACAAAAGCCCTGTTCCTGGTGGATATGAGAACTGTTAGAGCAGATCTGTTGACAGGGAGGAACAGAATGGCTTCCATTTTTGAACTCTATTGGGAGGCAGGAGTATGAGAATTGCCATGATGAGCACATTTACTTCCAAATTTACTAGTGTACCAACGGCAACCAGTTGTGATGAATTTTAGCCCACCAGTTATAGTGTTTAGGTCAATCAACCTCATGCATTAAAAGCATATCATTATTTTTAAAATATATAGCTATCACAGCTTGGAAGTGACTTATTACAACCAACTAGTTGCTTGTAAATTGTTTAAATGGTTTTTTGTGGGTTTCTCGGGCTATGAGGCCATGTTCTAGAAGAGTTTCTTCCAGATGTTTCACCAGCAGCTGTGGCTGGCATCTTTGGAGAATGCTGGCATAGAAGAAAGTGGGGTATATATATATACTGTTTAACTAGTTACTTGTATTCCCTTCTAGTAATTCAGTTATAACTACAGTACAAATTATTTTTGACATAACAAAGAATAACCATTGCTTTTTGTGAAATCTTTGCTAAAGTTTCCCCTTATGGTTACTAAGTTTGTGACCTTACTAAATAGTGGAGGAAAAATATGACTTTAAGGCAAACCTACATAGATGCACAACCACAACCATAACTAGTTACTTTTTATTTATTCTTATTTATTTATTGAATTTATATCCAGCCTTTCTCCCAAGATGGAATTCAAGGCAGTATACAATAATTTTAAAAAGATCAAGTTAAAATATTAATTTACAAAAGTAAAAAAAGAATCAAAACAATTTTCAAACATGGTTAAAATTGTTTGAAACACTTAAAATATCTTTAAAAGATAACTTGGGCCTTAGAATGAGAACTGCAACTGAGTACTTTTGAAAGTATCTTTTCAAGCTCTGGTAGTCATGGTGTTCTGGGATTTGACATTCTTGTATTTGTTTTGGGGCAAAGTATAGGAAGAAGGAAGAAAACAGAAAGGGAGAAGAAAAGTCAGAAAGAAAAATTCTGGACTGGAACAACTCTTGAATATCATCACTTCATCTATTAATAAATAGGTCTTTGGCAGGTCCTTCACCACCATTTGAAATGCTTGACCTCTCAATATTCCCTTTATTATTCTCAGTGAACAAGCATCCCCAGAGTTCCCTTTTATTCATAGGAAAAAGTAGAGATAACACTGAACAGCTCCACTCTAGACATTAGCTTTTACTCCCTCTAGAGGCAAGAGCTAGCTATGCAGTGATGGAAGATCTCCATCATCCCACCTCCACTTTCAACTTCAAAAAGCCATCGCTGCAAATATTTTGAATGTAATTTTGGAGGCAAAAGATGAGTAGATTCTTACTGGCTCTTCTTGGTTCTCAGGTGAGTCTTGTTGTCATGCTAACACTAACACAACCAAGGACCTACTCCCTACCCATTCTAAGAGACCCAGTGACCCAATTTCCCAATTGCTGCTTCTCAGGATTGTTACCAGATGAAGTGTGGGGCAAGACTTCTTTATCTTAAATGGTTGTGTAGAAGAGGGAATTTCAGCATGTGTTGCTTGTCACACTTGTTTCCTTGAGTAGCCATAGTTCTGCTCCAGGTATGCTATGGGCCAACACAATAGGCTCACACAAGTATGTCTCTAGATCTATCCTATAAATATCCCACTCCTGGGCTGTAGGCATGAGAGAGGAGATAAGGGCATTGCCTCTCCAAATATGAATTCTGCCCCCACCCCAAAATTTCTAGCTTTACACACTGAGGTACTGAAAATTGTTCCCAATTAGAACTCTTAGAATAATAGAATCATAGAAAGATAGCATTGGAAGAGAATTCAAGGGCCATTCCTGCCCAAGATGTCTGAAACTTAAGATATCAGCTACCCAAGTTATTTCCCTTCAGGAAGACTGTAAGGCTCGTCTCCCTTAAAAAGCTGCTTACTGACAGACTGCTGCTCCATTTAATCTCTTCAATCCCTTCTTCTGATGGTCATCCAAAAATGTAACATATAACATTTTTCATTTTCTGTCAGGATTATTCAAAAGTTGTGATGATCATAATTACAAGGAGACCCTTTGATGCTTTGTTTTCAGGTTTTTTAGACTAACAAATGCCATTTTTAGATGCTGTCCTTAAAGTAGCAAAAGAAAGGACTAAAAACATGATGGTAGCTGCAGAATCAGTGAAGTAGACTAATGCTAATGTTTCTGAGCATCGTAATTTGAATGCTGTCCCACTGTGTTGAGCAGAATTTACCCCTTCATTTCAAGCAGCAGGAACACTCTGTAGGAGAAAGCTTCCTGCGTCAATCTCTCCTTCAATCTACTATTTTCTCCAAAGTTCAAAAAAGTTTTTCTTTCAGACTTCGGCCCCATTCCCACTGGCAAGTTTGCTCCTGAAGGAACTGGGCAGATTCAGGGGGCCCCCTCCCGAATCTCTCCGTAAGTGAGTGCCCACTACAAATTGAGGTGTGTTTTAACCCGAATGCCTTCTTCAGAAATCGGGTTTAACCTGTTGTCAATCAAGTGATCGTCATAGGTGACGTTTGCAGCACTCATTAGAGCATCTGAAGTGTGCTTTCCCCCTTCCTTTTTTTTTTAAAGAGCCAGGCACCAGAATGTGCAGATTCTGTCAAGTTTAAAAACCTCTTTGTGTGTTTTGGGTATTTGGGTCAGTGTAGGTTATGATCTGCCCTTGGCCCATTTTCAACCCCAAAATGCAAACTAATGCATCCTGTATCCCCAGCTCCTTGCCACCCCAGAATGCCTCTTAGACATGTAATAATAATAATAATAATAATAATAATAATAATAATAAATTCCTCACCTCAGAAATGCCAGAAAAGGATGTGATTGCCATCCGGGAAAGGGAACCAGCAGCAGCTACCCATGTTCTATCTATCTATATATCTGCCTCAAGCAAAAAAAAACATGCGCATATTTTGTCAAAAATAATTTTAAAAAATAAAAAAGGGGGGAAGGTGCCTGGTGCGAGCTCCGTTCATGCCCTGCCTGTGACCCGAACTGAACTCCTCCTGCTTACATTCACTTCAGAGGAGCTTTGCCATTGCCTTCCACTGAGGCTGAGAGAGAGTGACCTGTCAGTTCCAACTGACCCATGGAATCAATTGGGTATAAAAGGGAAATGCAGCGCAGGCATTCTGACTGTAGCATCTTCATATAACACTAATAATAATAATAATAATAATAATAATAATAATAATAATAATCCAGGAGCAAGAGGAAATGAAAGTAGCACAAGCAAGCACACAGACAAAAAATCATGCGCATAAATTGTCAAAAATAAAGGCCTGATTTTACAGCCTGATTTCCCTACATCCCTCCTCCGGCTTGGCCCCAAAGCCCAATTTCCCTTGGCAATCCTCCTCCTCCTCTTTCCTTCCGACCCTCCCCTCCTTCTGGGAGCTGCCCTGGCTCCTTCATCCTCCTGCTCCTGCTCCATGCCCTCCATGGCTCCCTTCTTCCCATGGCTCCTTCCTCCTCCTCCTCCTCCTCCATCACTTTCTCCACTATCCCTCCCTCTGACAGCCCTTTGCAGCCCCCATCAGTCACCCTGATTTCCCCTTTCCTCCAGATTCCCCTTTTTCCTTCGGCTCTTTCCTCCTCCTCCTCCTCCTCCTCCTCCTCCTCCCCCTCCCCTCCAATGAGGGGAGGGAATGCTCTGACCTCTGCCTGCCCTCTGACCTTAATCCCTCCCTGAATTTGCCCCGATCATGATCAAGGGCAAGTTCATATTTTACGGAACCTGGGTCTTTTCAGAAAAGCTGGATTTTAGCCCAAATCTGGATAATCCACGCTAAGGGGCATTTCCTTGTGCAAGCCTCGACATGGATTGTGATAGGATCGGGCCCAATATGAACTTCACATGGAAGAATCGATTTCAAAACCGGGTTAAAAGGTAGTATGAATGGTCCCTTCAACTCCCATATCCCTCCAGGGAATCCCCTGGTCCAAAACATAACTTCTCAAAATGAAGCATGGCTTTTAGCTATGATAAAGCAACTCCACTTGCGTACCTCTGGGAAGCACAGGCATGGTATGTTACCCTCCCACAATTAATTAACCTTACATAGGATGATTGGGGCATAGACTTGCTGTAAGAGAATTTATCTGATACATTTCATTTTAACATATTCACACACAGTGGTTTATGCACACTGAGGCACTGACGAGGAGGAGTACCCCACTGTGAACTGCTGTTCCCAAAATGGGCTCCTTCATCACCATTTTCACCAGGATCCTTTCCCTCCCCACACTCAGATGAAAATGTGGGATGGAGTGGGAAAATTACTGCTCGACATATACTGATGGACTGCAACTCCCAGCATTCTTTTCCATTGGCCATGTTGGGTAGAACTAATGGGAATGGTTGCTGCACTTTGCTCATTAGCTTACATAGGAAGAGCTACTAACATGGCAAAAAGTTTAGCAAAAGACAGATGATGAGATGATGAACTTCTATGCCTCACCTTCACAAGGTGGCTTATAAATTAAAATGTGTACAACATAGGTAAAACACCCAAAACATCAATATTAAAACAGAATTAAATTATTAAAAGATTGGGATCTAACAGTAGATTTCTGAGTGATTAGTCATGTTAGTATTTCTCAGATCTGGCCATTTAACAACTGCAAAAACTGAAATTCTCCATTCCTCTCTTCTAGCAACCAGAGCAAATAAAAGAAGCAGATTTTTCTGTCAAAAAACTGAGGTGTCCATTCCCAGGTTGAGCCAATCCTTAGATGTACACCTTACCTTTCCTATATTTGAACCATATTGCTGGGCCAGAGTGCAAACACTTTGCACATTTCAAGGATCACTCTCTCTCTTTCAATCTCTCTCTCTCACACACACACACACACACACTTACACACGCACGCACGCATGCACGCACACACGTATATCTCCTACAAGCCTAAGGTCTATCCATCTGTGTGTGTGTGTACAATACACAATATACAATACACAGACACCTACTAATTTAGGCAACTTATCCATCCAGCACCACTGCTGTGCAAAAGACTGGAGTGTTATCCCTCAGAATAAGTAACCTAGCTTTCTGAATGCTCTAAAAGACAGTGACTGTTAGCACCTACCCTCTGTATAGATGGATCAATAGTCTCATGCTTTGTATTTTTGATTATGTTCAATTAAAACTTGAGAAATTTGCAGACAGCACCAGTTGCCATGGTTGTGTTCCTCTGTAATTATGCCAGTCTTTACTACTTTCCTTTTTATGGCCTAGAATCCATAGTGAGCTATTGATCAATATTAGGCAATCAGACAAACATTCAAAGTAATCTTTTTTTTTTTCCTATTCTTAAGAAATTACCCATCTAGAACTCTTTTTCAATGTACCAATAGTCCCATTTGCATAATAGGGCCCTACCAGAATGAGGCCTCCAGTGGGTTCAAAAGATAGCTTCTGTAGTTATAAGAAGCTGAAAACAATTGAGTTTTACTCAGTCATGGTATTTGTTTTGTGTATTTCAAATCAATTTCATTCAAGAAGTTCAGAATGCAAGGCATCCCTTGACAGAATATAGCAATGCTCCTGAAATATAAAATAATATACTAATGTACCTCTTATTGGTGAAGAAGTCTAATAAACAATTCTGTACTTGAGTACTCAGTAGCAAGGTTCACTGTTTTCAATTGAGCTCTGCTTATTCTATTAGGTAAGTCAGGGTGGAAAAGTTGAATTGTGTACAACAGTTCCCAGAATCCCCAGTCAGACTAGCCAGTGGCTGGAAGAGCTGTTGTAGTCCAAAAGAGTAACCTTTCCAAGCAGTAAGCATCTATAAGATTGCAGCCTTAAGGAAAGCTGAATATCTTCAAGATTTATAAATTTATTAAAGTGAAGTCAGGAGGTTATCCTGGATTCAGCTACTGTGATTGTCACTCCCTTCAATTTTGGCTACTATTGCAGTTTAGGGCAGGAGAGAGCACATTGCTTCTATTATCCATATCTTGGTCAAGACGCATACAATGCACTTTACATGATGCTGTCTTTAAAGATGATTTGGAAATGTCCGACTTCATGTATTTGCTGGCATCAACGGTAATTGTTGAGGATAAAAGTTAACCTTGCTTTATTAGCACTTTTTCTGATTCTAATTAATATTAATTTGTTTTACATTTTTATTGAATAAAAAAGCCAAATATACTAAACGGTAAAAGCTATGGATACAAATGGATGCAGAATGCACCAAACGAAATGAAATGTAACATAATAGAAACAGTTCAAGAATAACATAAGATAGTATGACTTTAGAAAAATGCAGATGAAATCTAGTGTTTTGTTTTGTTTTCATCCTTAGGTAAGCTTTTTGTTGTTGTTGCATGCTTTCAAGTCATTTCCAACGTTTGGCGACCCTAAGACCAAATTATAATTAGATTTCTGGGGCTAGGAGACTGTGACTCACCCAAGATCACCTAGTGAGTTTCCATGGCTGAGCAAGGATTCGAACTCTGGTCTCCAGAGTCCTATTCCATCACTCAAAACATGAGGCCATGCTGACTCCCCCTTTCACACATAGTATTAAATAGAATACATAGCTGAAGAGGTCACAGATACAGAGAACAGTTTCAAAAGAGTCTATGGACTGTCTCAAAATTTCCTTCCAGAAAGTTGCCTGAGTAGCCATTAGTTTCTCAGCAGCTTCACATGTATTCACATATTGAATAAAAGGGAATCACATGTCCCCAAAAGCTTCTTTGTCTCCCCTTCCTTGAGTTGGTCTTGATACATGAATCAATCTGTCTATTAGGGTTACACACCAAACTTTAGTCCACCAACATTTTGATGACAAATTGATTAAATTGAATTACTGGAGATATGGAGCCATGCAGGAGTGATTAAAAAGTATTTTATTTTGTTGTTGTTGTTGAGTTGTTCTTGTCTCCACAGAAAACAACTCAAAGGGACAGGATATAAATAATACATTTTATTATTATTATTATTATTATTATTATTATTATTATTATTATTTTATTAATAACAGTTTACAGTAGGGATTCACCTGTTAAAGTGTAACAAAAGAAATTGTGTCCATAATAGCCAACCAGCAGACATGGACTTGTTTATAGTGAAAACATATATAATGTCAGTTTCGTTTTCTCCATAGCCTCTCCAAGATATTGGAGAAATTGTAGAGTTGATTTTATTCAAGGAGACTAGTGTGGCGTGACATCTGCATAAAATGTGTATCAAGTTGTCTTTAACTGTAGCAGAGATGGACGTGAAAGTGGGAGATATTCAAATTTGAGATCAATCAGTATCAGATATATTACTATTTAGTTCATTTTTCCATGTTAGTTTTAATCCACCTTGGTTTTTAAATTGTGTCTCAATGAACCACCAGTAAATTTTAGTAATAATTCCTCCAGTCTGCATTTTAGGATTGTCAGAAAATTCCTTAACGAGAGTTAAAGATCAAAGTTTGTTCTCATCACTAATTTTTATTTTTGCTGTTGATATGACTTGTCCTGAACATAATCAGGTGAATATGGGGAAAGGGAATTGATTTTTTCATTTATTGCTAGGTGATTCTTTGTGAATTGTGTCTTTAACTTTCTGTGCGCCTGCATGGGATTATGACTTACGTCGATCTGTTTATTTTTCTGGAGAGTAAACATTTGGCAGCATCAGAAAGAGGTGAGGGTGGGAATGGGGAAGGTGCAAAAATGTTAGTCCAAGTATTCCAAAATTTAAGGGAATCCAGAAGGAGGAGGCTAGTAATTTTGCAGATGGAGATGTGGTTAAATTTTGTAAAGGTAATATTTTGGTATGTTGGGCACAATACCACTTTTCTTAGATCAGTTGTTTTGGATACGTGTAGGTAAATAAACATGAGAAATTGAAGTTTCATTCTTTATGGTATCTTAAATATATTCACTAGGCCAGGTGTTTGAGTAACAGATTGGATGAAGAGATGGGAAGGGGATTTCAGGGGTCCAAATGACTAGCGGCTTTTGAAAGCTTCCACATATGAGATTGGCACAGATTGCTGATGCAAGAAACCATCCTAGAAGGGAGCCAACGCTTCTCAGAATAGATTTTTCACATGTAAAAAGTCTGAGAATTTTGTTTTTTCATTACTCTTCTCAAAAATAAAATAATTTGCAAATATTATTCATAATGTTTTCCACATGTCATCAGAATGCTAGTTTGAGGCATCTTGGGAGACTGAAAATAGTGAGTTGCCAGCTCATTGATGCTTCTTATCTGTGGCACTAGGCAAATCAAGAAGGGGAGGGAGAAGGCCAGAAAGCTGGCAGACCAACCACCAGAGAAACTATGGAGCTTATCGCATTAACAAATAAAATGGCTTATCTCTTCTGGCTTGAATTCAGGATCCAGGATGTCCCTGGATGTTATCATACTTAAATCACCATCAATCTATCTTGGATGCTGCCACCCAGATGCATCCCGGGTCAAAGCCTCACTTACCCAACCAATTTTTGAAGTCAGAACCTCCCAATTTCGAAAAAGCGTTAGCTGAGTAAGGCTAGAACAGCAGCGATTTAAGTATGATAACATCTGGGGCATCCGGATCCTGAATTCAAACCGGAAGAAGTAAGATGGCTTATTTGTTAATGTGATTAGCTCCTATTGCAGAATGTATCCAATTGAAGAGGGGGAGTTGCCTAGGAATTATCTGGAGAATTTTGGGAAGGCATTTTGTCTCTGCCCTCCGATTTCCTCTTTCTCCAGGTATTGTTTTACAGTGAAAAGCAGCCAAAATATATATCAGTCTGTGCCCGTTCTTTTTCCTTCCTTGCTTTCCTTTGTCTGACACACAGCATAGAAGAGCCCTGCATTAAAGAGCAACTGGGTGTTATATCTGTCAAGCTTTTATACTGTAAACAAAAATTTGAAAGTTCAATTGGAGCTTTCAGTTTTTATCTTTGAAAGCTGGTATCTGCTTAGCTGAAAGGTGAAAAGTGTAAACAACACACTGCATTCTTAAAATGGTTGAGGGGAAAATGCATTTCAGGATATGGAAGATTAATTACATACGTGCTCTTTTTCCTGATAACTTGGTTACCTTGGTTTTTTTTCATTAACAAGAGAAGTGATCTATTGATCCCAAAGTCACAAGAGATTTTGCTCATCTTTAGAATGTAAACAAATAGGAGCTAGCTCTGGAATTCACTTTTGTGGTTTCACAAAAGCAACCACTGGTAGCTGTAGTGGGTGACGTATCTTATAGAGAGCATTATATTACCATTTTGTGATAGGAGGGGAATTGGAAACATGCTAGGGTGGCAAATAAGGTTGTTAGGTAAAATAAGGAACAGACAGGGCTCTTGTTCCTTTAATGGTTGTGCAGAAATGGGAATTTCAGCAGGTACAGCTTGTCATGCAAAGCAATAGAAGGGACAGTAGTACAGTCATTTATTTCACCTGGCAACTGTAATAGCAATTTCTATGTAGCTCAAAAAAGAAAAAAGAAAAAAGAAAGAAAGAAAAGGAAGGAAGGAAACATATTACCAAACCAAGGGATAGGAAATAAAAGATGACACAGGTTTTCATAAAATCTGCATACTAGTAAATTGTGACTCATTCCTACTTTTAGTCCCAGCTAGAATTGACCCATTATTCAGAGCTATATGTTTACTCACTATTCAATGATTCAATTAGTCTATTCAATGAGTTGATTCACCAATAGTCTTCCAGCATATATATACAGAGATGCAAGTTTGGATGTTAGTGCTATAACTTCAGTACTTTCAGGTAACGTAGCAACATTAGTCTATTGAAGCAGAAACAAGAAGAGTGGCACCTTGAAGATGAACAAATTTGTTACTACATACAGTTAACTGTTGTGGAGAAAACTTTGGCCTGTGTGCTTACAGTTAACAAAGTAGATGCATTCCTGAGCTTTACTTTGACAGCAGCCTTGGTACCAGAAGTAGAAATAACACCAAAATAGAAGTAGAAATAACACTAGGGATAGGTTCCTACACCACAGAAAAGAAAAGTTTAGCAAACCTTTTATTAAAAACCAACAAACACAGGTCAGGTAGGCCTTGCAGAAGTCAGTGAAGTGGAACTGTATTAATGGGTTCTTCCATTATTACAAAATGAAGGGCAATGATGAGACAATTTCATCTCACTGACAGGACAATGACAGGGTCAACACTTCATAGACGAGAAAATGTCCGGATCAGCACAATATCATGTGAAAGTTCTTCCCACAATCGCAGCCAAGGATAGGACAAGGACATCCTTTTCCCTCTCTGATACTCTCCAATGCCAGTGCTGCAAAAACAAAACAACAACAACAACTTGCACCTAAATAAAAGACAAGAAAAAGGGGGCTGGAGCTGAGTTCCCTTAAAAAGACTTGGTTAAAAGGAGGCTTTGTCAGAGGCTTTGTTTATTACAAAGTAAATCTTAGTATCTTTGGGGTGGGGGTTAGTTATGTGGGATGTGTATTTTAGTTATGTGTTTAACTTTTGTATGTTTGGTATTAATTTTATAATTGTTTTTAATTTTTTTATTGTGATGTTTTAATAACATTTATCTTGTGAGCTCCCTTGGGTCCCTTTTGGGGAGAAAGGTGGCACAGAAGTGAAATAATATAAAAATAAAATAAATAAATATCTCAGCAGATCAGACAGTGATTATAATGTCCGTTGCTAAATTTAGGGAGTGTCTCTGATCTGGCAGCTTGCCTCGGGCTCACAACCAGCTCTCACCTGCCCTGGCAAGTGCCTTGATCACTGCTGGTGACTTGGATCTTTTTCATACAGGGCTGTTAAACTGGGATTAAAGCAAGGAACTTCTGTCCAGTTGCTGCTCTACCTCCTAAGCATGGTTAGGGTGTCTCTAACCATTAACAGGGAACTTCTGTGAATATTCTTCCCCCATCATTGTACTTACATTCTAGGAAAATAAAAGTATGATAATTTCTCCAGTTGCTGTGCCAGGATTGGTCCCCTACTCACTACCTTTTCCCCCTTAGAATCATAGCATCACAGAGCTGGAAGAGACCACAAGGACTATCCAGTCCAACCCCCTGCCAGGCAGGAAATCACAATCAATGCATCCCTGACCCTGACAGATGGCCATCCAGCCTCTGTTTAAAAACCTCCAAAGAAGGAGACTACACCACACTCCAAGGGAATGTGTTCCATTGTCAAACAGCTCTCACTGTCAGAAAGTTCCTCCTAATGTTGAGTTGGAATTTCTTTTCCTGTAGCTCGTATCCATTGTTCCGGGTCCTATTCTCTACACACCTTCAAATACTTAAACAAAGCTGACATATCACCCCTTTACTGTCTCTTCTTCAGGCTAAACATACCCAACTCCCTAAGTCTTTCCTCATAGGGCATGATTTCCAGACCCTTCACCTTTTTTGTCAACCTTCTTTGGACACACTCCAGCTTCTCAACATCTTTTTTGAATTGTGGTACCCAGACCTGGATGCAGTATTCCAGGTGAGGTCTGACCAAAGCAGAATAGAGTGGCACTATTACTTCCCTTGAACTAGACACTATACTTCTGTTGATGCAGCCCCCTTCCCCTACTATTCCCAAGCAGCCTCTTTTCTGCTTTTTTTTTACTTTCTTTTCTCTCTGCCCCCAAAATCACATTGCCATAAGTGCTAATCTTAGCAAATAATAATAATAATAAAAATAAACAGCAAAAGAGAAAAACTCAAAAATGTGCTGGGTAAGGGAATGGTAAAGCAATGCAATGGGGAGGGAGGGAGGATTAAGGAGCATGTTGGGAAAGTGAGTTGATGCCAGGAAACAGCTCCAGTTGCATTAATGGCAGACGTGTGATAAGGAAAGCTCCCAAACTGATATGTATCCAGTTCCTCTCTAAAGCAATTGCAGTGAGATTGCAGTGATATTGGGGCTCACGATAAAGTCCTCAAGTTGACAGATCTCAGCCCTTGGCCCCTTTTCCCCAGTCCTTGGGGCAAGGGGGAGGAAATTCAGGACAAGAGAACTGCCTTGAAAAATTACTTAGTGTTTTTTTATGGCAGACTCTGAGCAACTGTGGTTGATACTTAATCTTGTCATGCTCAATGACATAATCAGGACCCATTTACAGTGACATCAAGCTCAAGCGCTGGCCTCAACATCTCAAAGCCTGGTTTAGTCCTGACTTGGCAACTCTGTGAGTGAATACCCCATCAAGGATAAGATGGCTGTAGATTTTTTTTCCCTTTTGAATATAAGGCCCAAGGTGCCAGATGATCAGCCTGAACTGAAATTTACACCAGTGAATCACATGCCTTTACCTTGCACCTGATTACGTCTGTCTGCTTTATACTTATGTAATGGAAAATCTACCTTTCCTCAGTGGCAGTGTGCTATTTCCTGCCTCATCTATATAAACCCTCTGTCTCATCAGCTGTCCAGTGTTCTTTTGTCCCCATCCTCTGCTGTTTTGCTGGTCTCATCCTCCAAAGAAGCACTCCACCTCCAACCAGGCTTGGGTTGAATATCACTTTGAAGTCTCACTTTGAGCTCAAGTATCTGACAGAGAACTTTTTTTTGGTGTTCTCTTCCATACACTCAGTTCTGCCTTCCATGCACCCACCTCTGTAGCAGGAGAGTCTTGATAACCTGCTGTCCAAAAAGACAATGCTTGTCTACATGGGCCAAATAAAACGGTCTCACCTTATCCTCATAGAGACCTGTTTTCATGATGTAGGACTAAATCCTCTAGTGCAGGCAGACATAAGGCCAGTTCTGCATTGAATTCACCCTATCCCTCCCTTAAACTGTTTTTTTTTTTAACTTACCTTTTGATCCACATTTTGCAGGAAAACCTGAAGCACTACATAGCAACACTGGGTGGCCATTGTGTCTACACACGGGTCCCCATTGTGTCACCCAGCACTGCTGCTATGGATACAAATTGCTCCCTCTGAGGCCAGAATAAGATGCCCAGCCATGTGTCCGATGCTGGGCATCTGGTTTCTGATCTCAGAGAGAGAGACTTGTGCCAATGACAGGAACACCAGGGAACACAGCAGGGATGCATGTATAGACAGCTGCCTGACATTGTTATGGAGTGCAGAGGTAATGATCGGAATCCAGGGCTGCTTCAGAGACGGAATATTCCAGGAGCAGCCCTTAGTATTCTGGCCAGCATAGACAGGTCAAACTCACTCTACAAAGCTTCCTAGTGCTTTCCAAGGTACATTTCCTTTCTCCTTTGCAACTATAGACAGTCTTATTTCACTCCAGCTGTGCATTCAGAAAGTTTCTAAGGAGGTCCACGCAAAGGTATAACTGAGCTCTATCCTGCCTTCAGAAGATCATTTCTTTTCAAATTGGGCAGAAAAAGCATCTCTGGTCTGTTTTCTTATCTGAATGTTAGTGTGAATGCTGAAGAGAGATTTGTGTGTTGTTTTTTTACTTTCCTGTTATTGAGTGTGTATCATTGATTTAGTCATCGCTATTGCTCCAGTTGCTCTATCCACCTATTTTGGAGGAAGTGGCTGCTGTGCTCAGCATGAGTTGAAACCACAGCAAAATGTTTGCATTTTGAACTGCTCTGCTCTCCCCTACTGTTCTCTCTCCTCTTCTCTTATCTGGGTCTCCCATACAAACTTGAGTTTCCCTATCTCTAGTATCTTTAAAAATTATTTAGTATTACTCATTTACAAATCTTTACAAACCACATAAATGTGTAGATTCCAAGGTGGTATTATTTAATATTACTCATTATTTAGCATTACTCTTTTAAAATCTAGACATTTACAAATATTTCTAAATGACCTAGATCTGAAGATTTTAAAAGCATACAATATACAATATGCAAAAATAAAATACAATATTTATGTTGTCTGTGAAATAGGTGGCATACTGGGCTATCTAGGGAAGGCTTGCAAAAACTTGTAAGTCTTCAAGATGTGTCTAAAATAAAAACTGTTGGAATATTGCTCCCTTACTACTAAAACTTTCAGTCTGTTTTTAACCACGCATGGTTGTGTCTTATTTGTCAGGCCATGGAGCTCTTGTTTTAAATGGCAATAATTCATGATTATTTAGTGTCCCCATCTTCAATACTGACCTATGGATTTTTTAGTATATTCTATAAATTCTATGTCTTGCATGGCTGTTGTACACAGAAATGTCTACTGCACATCAGCTAATTAATTCTCTATTAGAATTTATAAGGTTATTTTCAGGATTGCCAGAATGAAATCTGGAGAAGACTCTATTCTTTTCATGGTCCTGGGACAGACCACCCCAAAAGGGCAGCCTACCGGCAGCCTATTTCCCTCCAAAGGGAAGCCGAGTGGCTTCCCTCCGGAGTAAAAAGAACCCGGTATTTCCGGGTTCTGTTTACGGCAATGGAGTGATGTCGCAAGTGTGCCACTGATGTATTCACAACATAAGCAATGCGCGACACCGTGTGGATGCTGCACGGTGCTTATGTCACAATGGTGGCACCCGTATACACGGGACGCCACCATTAGTATATCACCACAGGTTAAGGACCCTACTTTTGCCACTGCCAAACCACAAAGTGCCCATCTGTATTGGGCCATGGTTATTTAGAAGAGGGAATTTAAGCAGGTGTTGTTGTTACCTAGTTGTGTGATAAGGAACACCTTCAGAAATTTCCTTTTCTGCACAACCATTCATGTTACCAGAGCCCTATTCAGTTTTCAGCTTGGAAACCTTGGCCCAGCACTGATCACTGTATGTGTTTTAGATTGTTGAATGTCAGAGTAAATCCTCATTAGAAATAGTATTGTGTGAGTGTGAGTTTTGGAGGTCAAATCTGTTAAGACTTGCTACTGCCAAGGTTCAACTATCCTGTTTATGTGTATATCTCAGAACATCCATGGTTTCCCAGAGAGGCCACCCTTATGAACAGTGCTTTGTAAGGGAGGTCACAAGGTCACCTTAGAAAGCAGCAAGACTTCAGCCCTAGGAATGGTTCAAAACAGTTCAAATATTCTTTTTGTAAATGTACAGACTGCACACCTGTATCTGGTTCAGGGAGTGTGGGAGTCTTTGAAGAAAACAGAAATGCATTCATTAATTATTAGAAAGAGAATGGAGGAACCATAAGAACTGTAGAACAGGCTCTTTAGAGTTTTCTGATTATTTTATACAAGTTTTCAAGCAACACATTTAATATACTGTACATAGGTACATTCAGTTGGATTTTGATTTTTAAAAATCTGTTTTAAATTTTGTTTTTCAAACAGAAAGCTTTAGAGGAGAACTCCTGCATTTAGGCCACTATAAAATGCTTGGTAGCTGGGTTTTTTTTTTTCCTTTGAGTGGGTTGTTTTGTGTTTGTTTTACTTTCTCCTGGCTTTCCAAGGGGCCTCAGACATTCTCTTCCTGTGGAATGCAGAGGTACATCTGCTCCACATCAAAGCTGGCTGGCTCTCTCTCTGCCCTGCATTGTGGTTCGTCATGCAATATTCTCAATCCATTCTCCACTCCTCATTTTTCTCTACCACCATCACCTCTTAATCTCTTCCTGGCAAAGATCAGCTGTGTCACTGAGGACACTACTGTTTCATATGTTACTAAAACAAAAGGCAGCGAGCCTTTGTTATTGTTCAAAGATCCCCAGGATTTCTGATGAACTCCCAGCAACCCTGCATGAGGGAGAGTCTCCTCTGGCTATTGTTACTGATATCATTTCCTGTATAAGAACAGTTTATTTTATTAGCGGAGCATTGCTGCAGATATCCAGATGGGCTGGGGTTGAGATTAGAAAGGTACTGTAGCTTTAACCCTATAGCTGCAAATCTGAGCCTCTGCAATGCTCCTCTTTAGATACTGTACAGGGTACCAGAATCCATAAAATGTATGACCAGTAAGGCCAGAATCTCATCAACTTTTAAAGCAACATGTTGCTGAACTGTGTAATCAGAAGACAGAACTGACCAATTATTTGTGATATGGGAATATTAGGCAAAAGTAGTTGACAGGCTTATTCATAGGCTCCAACTCTCCTGATCTGGCAGGGAAAGTCCTGATTTTTCAGCTACTTGCAAATGTCCCAGCTTCTCTCTCTTCCCCCTACTTTCCCGCTTTGCTCTCAACTTACTTCTGTAGCTGCATACTGAATTCAAAGAGCAAAAGTAATTTGTAATTAATTTAGTAGAGTTAATTACAAATTAAGTAAATTAAAAAGTAATTAATTCAGCAGAGGAGAAAGGAAATGAGGGGGTGGAAACATATCCTTCCCTGTAGAGTCAGACAAACGCAAATTGCTGCAGTCTTTCCTTAATAACTTTTGCCATCTTGACTACACTCTGATGTTTCATCTGTGAAAGGGAGGGTATGCTAACAAATACAATACAGTTCTAGCTAACTGCTTAGGGGACATTCAGTTCTTCATTAGAAACTGATAAAAAGCCTATCACTCACACTGTGGCCTGTTGGCTGAATAAATTATGGGAATTATGTTCCAAAGACCCTTACATTTCTAAGCTCTCAGCTAAAGCTAAAACTGCTTCTATAAAAGCTAATCATATTTTTTGTTTTTCTGTTTTTATCAGCATGTTGATTCCTAAATCAATGATATCCTTTGCTAAAGTGATATTTAGTGATGTTGTTGCCATATTTGTGAGACATTAGTATGCGTTTTGAACAAGAGGAAGGACAGTGCAGCCTACAAGATACATGCAACCCCTGAATCCCACTTACATAGCCCTGAACTCCTACCTGCTTGTCCCCCAATGCCCCCTGAGCCTCTCAATGTTTGATTACATTTTTCCAGCATGATTTTTGTCTGAAAGCCATGCCAAAACATCTGAAATTGCATGTAAATTAATCAGCTTGTCCACCCCAGTTCCAAAAGCCTATTTCTTCAACTGAAAATTGGTCCAAAATGGCAAAATGGTATAATGTTTCTTTTAGTGTGCTGGGAAGTACCAGTGCAGCTGATGGGTTAAAAGACTGCCCTGTAAAAGTGAAAAAGGTGGATTTCAGGTGAGTTGGAGAAAAATGGCATAGTTCTGCCTAGCAGAATTATATCTCCCTGATCCAGAATCGTGGTCAATGTTTAAGGTGAAACAATAGTGATAGGCCTAGTTACATTAATCTAGGAGGGTTTCCATACAGCTACTTTCAAATACTCTGCCTGAGGTTTTGGCATATATAGGTGAGGGAAGTGGAATCATCTCAGACTCAGGTATGCCAATAAGTAATTTAAAAACACTTGCAAATCCCTAGAGAAGTGTCCTCTCTAGGTTCCTCAGCATTCAATGTTTGGTGGACATTGATCACAGAGTCACACTGAATGATGTAAAGATTCCTAGAGAATATATTAATCAAATTTGTGAATAATCATATCCCCAAAAGTCAATTCTGTAAATGTAGATGGCCAACTGTAGTCATTTTAAAACTCTGAGAAAATTTGAGGAAAGAGAAATTAGCCTTGTTTTAAGCATCTCAGTCTTCAGAAAATTATCTGTTATCTCCGTGATAATAATGATATTTTTAACAATGATGTTATTTGTGAAGCAAATGCCACCACCTGAAAGGTGCAGATATAGTCAAAGGCCAAAAGGTGATCTGTATTGCCTTCAGATATATACCAAACAACCTATTTAAGCCCATGGCATTACAGTTCAGGGTCAGTATAGGAAAGGAGTATAGGTTAGCCAAACATTGCATCTGTCACAAGCTCAGCAGGTTAATGAGAACAGGCCTCATATGAAAACAGAATCAGGAATGACAATCCCTCCTGTCTCTGGTCTAGGCATATAGCCAGGGGCCAGAGAAGGGAAACAACCTGTTTTTCATATATGTAAGCACCTGGGATGTCTTAAGAAGGTAGCAGATGCTTGTGATAGTTTATGTTTTTTTCTGGGTTGGTGTTTTTTTCCAGTGAATTAAAAAATTATTGTAATTTCTAACTGCATTGCATTGTTTTTCATTCTTTTATTGTTTATTGTCTGGAAACCAGAAAGGCTAGAATTTATGGAATTGTATTGTGTCTTCTTTCTGCCCTTGGGACAGGCGGTTACGATGGGTGAGATTATACTGTTGGCATGCAGTGGATCCCATCTGAAAGTTATCACACTTTCCAGTTAACAGCCTACCTTTTGAATGTGGAGTATGGGTCTGAACAGACAGGCCAAAATAAAGCTGCTTTGGGTCACTTTGCAGGTATGCTGTTTAAATGCTACATGCGCCCTAAGAGGTCGGAAGCCACGCCAAAGCCATACTCCAGTCCTAAGGACTGGAGCGCAGCTTTGGCACAGCTTCTGGCCTCTTAAGATGCATGTGTCATTTAAACAGCATACCTCCAAAGTGACCTGAAGCAGCTTTATTTTAGCCTGTCTGTTCGGTCTCCAAGACACTCAAGTTACTGAGAGGAAGAGATTATTAGTTTCATCATGTTTCTTCCACTCTCTTTTTCTACTGCCTTGCCTCCCCCTCCCCGCAGTCTTCAATTTGCAGAACACAGGTAGTTGAACTCTGCCACCTACAGTTTAAAGGGAAGAAATTCACAAAAAGACTTCCCTCACAAATACAGTGAGATACATGTTGCTTAAAAACTATATATTGCATTTTTTCATTTGAAGGTGTCTTTCCTACTAGAAAGAGGAATTTGACTATCCAATAAATGGAAATAAGTGCTAGGAGGCTGTGAAGGCTTCCTTGAGGATTTTCAACTAAAAGCTGATGGTGCAATGGTGGTTCATTAGATTTAGGATATAAGGCTTGTTTTAATCTTTCCTTCAAAATATAGGGGCAGCTCTGATGGCCATAAAAGAAAAGCTGTCATGCACATATTAGTATTATACCTTTATTAAGACAACCAGAAAAAGCACAATTCTGTGTTCCTTTTGGCTGGCTTAATAAAAGATATGACCTTAATATGAATTTTGGATCTAATCTTTATTTTTAGTTCTATTGCAAGTTCTGGAATGAGAGGCATTTTCAGAAACAGTTGCTCATTTCTTCTGTTTCCACTCTCCACCCACCAAAACCCTTGCCAGTTTTGTTGATAAAGAGTTAGAGAACATGGTCAGGGGAACATTAGTTTTATGTATATATCAGTTATCAAGACTTACATTTTACACATATCTCTGTGCCAGTTGGAAAATGTGTGAGAAGCTATGCAAATTCTGCAAGAAACCATCAGATGCTAAGGGCTAAAATCCAAGACAACCATATGTTCAGAGAAAGGAAAAAGATATACACTGCTGAAGTGTTCTGAATGGTTTTTCTGACTACAGTCATATGGATTATTAGGAAAGCTTCATTTTAAGCCTAAAAGAAGCTTACCAATTCTGCCAGGTAAAAATATCTTAACATCACAACTTTGAAAATATATCTGGCTTTGCTTGTCCTTCACCATCAGCTGTGGTTACAATGCAGCCAAAATCTACAAAAACCTTACAAAATATATACTGCTGCAAAGCAAAATACCGAACAGAAACAGGAGCATTCAAACTGTTTGGGAAGCTGAGAGCAGAACTGTGAATAGCTCATATGAAGAAGCTCATGTATATACAGTACATCATGATTTAACCTGCATATAAAACATAGGTAGACAGATCTATTGATAGATCATGATTTGCAGTACATATGCAAGGGTTGCTGAGTTTGCAGTACTATCAACAAAATAACACACTCATTCATTATTGTTGTTGTGTGCCTTCAAGTCAGTTCTGACTTCTGGCTACCCTAAGGAGAACTTATCACTGGGTTTTCTTGGCAAGTTTCTTCAGAGGGGATTTGCCATTGCCATCCTCTGATGTTGAGACTGTATGACTTGCCCAGGATCACCCAATGGGTTTCATGGCTGAGCAGGGATTCGATCTGTGTTCTCCATACATTGCCCTAAATTATACTGCTAAAATGAAGAGACCTTGAGCGAACCTAGGGTAGAATTTTGTGTAGAAAGATTGTAAGCTGCATCCTGGTAATCAAAATAAATTATTCTGCACAGATTTAAATGCATATGTGCCAGGCTCCAGTTGACTATGCTGGTTAAGCAAGAACAACAGAATAGATCTCATAAGCCCCAGTTCTGTCTGGCCTTCAGGTAAGGATACAGGATGAGATAAAGACACTGTTAACACCTTTCCAGATTAATCTTCTAAGAAGCAGCTATGTCAGAGGCTGTTTCAAATACCCGCATTGTCTGTAGATGGCAGCCACACTTTACTTTCCTCCTCAGTTGTGCTGAGAGTGGCTGTGCTCCCTGTGGAAAGTAAGCAAACAGGTTAGTCTGGGGTGAACAACAAGGGGAAGGAGGGCAAAGATGTAAAACTCTAAAGCAGGTTGATACTAGCTATGAGGGCTGTTCTTTCTTCATCTGAAGCAATATCTTTGTTCCAGAGATCAGAGGAAATACTGAATACTGTCACAGACGAGTTCACACTCCATAACACTAGACCAAATATTTGTTCATCTGCTCCCAATCTTTCTTTCTTTCTTTCTTTCTTTCTTTCTTTCTTTTTTTTTTTTTTTTTGAAAAATGTACAAATCTGAATATATATATTTTAAAATATTTATTTGTCTTCCTTCCCCTACTTTTCTGTCTTCAGTTTCAAGAGCTTCGCTGGGAAAATAGCATGATTCAGAGATCATATATCCTAATTTGTATATTACAGTTTTGTAATTGACAGCTTTTGAATATACAGTACTGGTTAGGTGCCAAACCACAGCTGATGGAGCATGTTGCATTCAATCTGAGAGAATGTGTGTTCTTTGTGAAGTGATTCTATGATTGCTTATAGAGCATTGCATCCAGATTTGATGCCATGCAACTGCTGAGTCAGTCTACACCACTGTTTGATCCATGCAGTCAAGTTATCAAGTTATACAGGAAATTATTGCATGAGTTCCATTCTCCCATGATTGCGTTAATAAAATGAACGAGATACATACTGGTTTGGGAACAACGTTTATTGCATGTGTCTTCAATTGCAGAATTGGAGCTGTTGCTGCCATCAACAGTCCCACACTCTCTTTCCCAGAGTGCTCTTTAACCCAGCCTCTCTGACATATTGCTCTATCCAGCATAGCTATTTTTACTTTTCTTTTTTGTTTCTTTTTTTAACACAATTTAGCAACTATGGCATGAGAGCCAGCTTGGAGTAGTGGTCTGAACTTTGGACTAGGACTCTGTAAACCAGGGTTTAAATCCAAGCTCGGCCGCGTAAGGTAAGTCACACTGTCTCAGCCTCAGAGGATGGCAATGGCACCCCCTCCTCTGAAGAAATTGGCCAAAAAAATGCTATGGTAGGATCGCCTTAGGGTCACCACAAGTCAGAAATGACTTGAAGGCACAAACAACAAAACAGTTACGGCAATGTGATTTTGGAGGGTGGGGAGAAAATATTTAAAAACCAGACTGTTGAGGACTAGTGAGGGGGAGATGGAGGGGGAGAGATTGAAATTACATGACTGCCCAAGGCAGCTGGAAACGTATTGCAATGGGAGAGCTAATGCAAAAGCAGTGTAATTGACAGTTAATGACAGTCTTTGCCCATCAATGAAAAGGTGTGCCACAGTCACAAGTGGACCAGCTGACACTACTGTCCTGCTTCTGCCACTATCCTGAATCTATATCACTTTTTGAACCTAGCATGATCATGTCCACGGTGCACTGAGAAGTGATGGAGTAAACTGGAAAATGGCCATACTGACTTGGTGATTCTGGGAGCTGTAGTACAACAAAGTGACTTTTCCCAAGCTCTGAGCATTCCACCACAGAAGCATAGGGCACTGAGGGCTTTTACTTTTGGTCCATGTTAATTGAATAAAAAGAGGGACAGAAAAGAGAGAAACTAACCAATGAAGACATGGGCTGTAATCCATAAAAACACATGCTGCAATAAATTTGTTTGCCTTAAAGGTGCCACTAAGCTGCTTTTTTCCTTCCTTCTTTTTATATTAATTGTATAGCAGGTATTCCTTGATGGGCTACTGTTATCTTAAAACAGAACAAAGATCTGAAGATCCAGTTAGGTATTAGTTTTGCTTCACAATAGCTTATGTTCAAAGAACTTTTCGCAGCTTTGGGTCATCTGCCCACTTGGCTGGTTTTCCTGATAGCACATTGCAGTGGGAGGTTTCCAGATGTGCAATTCTCTTCTTTTCCTTTCAGCTTTGGAAGAATGATTATATATCCTGTTCTAAGAGTGATGAATAGTGTGTTACCACATATTGAACTTGCATTCAAGCTGAGAGCAGGCTTGTGCCACCAAGCAGCTGAAAACATGGGAGAGGCAAAGCTTTCCCGGTTGCCATGTAAATTGTTCTTGCTTTTGAACAGCAGAGGCCCTTTGTTTGGCTGATAAATCAATAATCAGCCACACAGCTTCTTTCCAGCTGCATACAGCATGGCTCATAATCATTTTATGATAATTATTACTGTTGTTTCTCTCTCGTTCTTGGCAAAGTCCCTAACAGATTGGAGTGTGTGGTAATGCTTCTGATTAGCTTTTCTGTACTGAGGATGCTGCTCCAACAGAATGGCATAAGGGCCCCAATGCCAAGACAAGGTCAGGGCATGGGTTGTCACCCTAACTCTGGCACCAAAGCCAGACTTGATAGAACAGCTGCTCCAAGCATGTTTGTGTGGCTCTGCTGGCTGAAGAATGTCCAAAATCTGGTTAGTTTCAGTTCAAGTAGATCCCCTGAATAAAATATTAAGATAAATCCAGTTGATTCAATGGCTCTATTCTATGCTGATGCCACACTGCAGAATTAATGCAGTTGGACACTACTTTAACAGCCACAGCCCAGTGCTACGGAATCCTAGAATTTGCAGTTTGTTGTGGCACCGGAGCTCTCTGGCAGAAAAGGCTAAATATCTCACAAAACTGAAAATCCCAGGATTCCATAGCATTGAGCCATGACAGTTAAAGTGGTGTCAAACTGCATTAATTCTGCAGTGTTGATGCAGCCCTAGGCCTTGTCTACACGGCTCAGGATACTCCAGGGGTAGCCCAGAGCATTCTGGGCCCAGAGCTGCCTCAGTTACAAACCATCTTGGGCATAAAATACTGTTTGAAAACACTGAAATTCTGGATCATGTCAACCACTACCATGTCAGGATGCACAAGGAAGCCACTAAAATCCACAAACACCTGGACAATTTCAACAGGAAAGACAAATCCCTTAAAGTAAACAAGGTTTGGCTGCCAGTCCTGAAAGATAGCAAGAAGAAGACTCAACAAATGCAAATGAGAAATCTCCCAGGGTCAGGGGTTTCCCAGCAGACAATGAGCACTAATCAAGCAGACACTAATCCTCTTTTGCAGACCCTCCCACCCTGAGGCCTGCCATTAGCAACAGAACAATACACATGCAAATCACTCCTGCCTTTCCAGGTCACACAAAATATATACCCAAGTCCTTTCCAGGCAAGCATTCTCTGAAGATGCCAGCCACAGATGCTGGTGAAACATCAGGAAGAAATTCTTCTAGAACATGGCCACATAGCCCGAAAAATCCACAAAAAACTATCTCTACTTATTTTATTCTTGCTTTCTATGACTTCACAAATACAGAATCATAGGTATCAATTATTACCTGAGTTTCTCTAGCGGCAGTCTTTGTGAGCCAAAATGGCACCGTTCATTCAGAAGATGGAGAAATCATAGGGCTCATCAGAACCCTCTAGCTGGTAGAAGTGTGCAAAATAGCTAGTTTTTAAACAAGAAAATCCTAAGGATTTCACAAAACATTCCAAAAAAGACTCGGCATGCTCAGCATCACAGAGTCCTAACTGGAAAATGGCTTCTGCTTGAAGAGGACTATGTCTGGTTTCAGCAGATCATTCAAGATATTGTTGCACTGCAAAATTATCTCACTGCCCTAGCCAGCACACCAGTAGTGAGGAATGCTGAAGAGTTCTAATCCAATTATATATGGAGGGCTGCATGATTTCCACCCCGTTTCCAAAAAAGGGGAGCACAAGAGCTCTCAAGTTGTCCATCACTGGTTAACACCTGGACAACCGTCTGATCAGGAACACTAAGCACTTGAGGAAAATATATCCCACTACAGTAAGATAATTTTAATTTTTATTGTATTAATTATTTCTAAATCTGCATATATGTATAAATTAATTTATGCACATTTTATGCAAATCATGGGTTCTTCTTGATCAGGCTTGATTTCTTCTTTTGGAGCAATCATGGAATGTTAACATGGGACAATCTATGTGTTAAATGTTCACCTCCTTCTACAGTAATATTCCACTAACATGGCAAAAATATTTTTAACAGACTGTTCTTCATGTAGATAAAAATGAGAACTCCAGTCTCTAGGGATCCTAATAGGAACTTCATATTCAGCCTGCTGGGAGTTAATAAACTGAGTACTGTATTTGAATGACAGGAAGACATCAGTTCCTAGAGTTTCTGCATTGTGCTGGAGTCAGAGGTGAAAGAGTTCACACAATGGAGATGCTGTTTTCAGATGACGGCAATGCTGTGAAAGGAGGAACTTCAACAGGAAATCTTTGGGAAATTATACAGGAACCAATAGAAATTCCTTAGAAGATTACCTGCTATCTTTTCCTTATAATCTCCAAAAGAAGATACTGTATATTCTGATGAAAATTCAGTCTCCTGAAACAACAACAAAATCCTGTTTGGGGCTAGGTTGTTTATCCTGATTGATCTTGAAAGAAAACAGTTTAATTTATTTTTATAATAAAATAGAAAAGAACGATGTGAATAAAAGAGAAATTAACAGAATCATCGAATCACAGAGTTGAAAGAAACCTCAAGGGCCATCAAGTCCAGCCTCCTACCGTCCAGGAGCTCACAGTCAAGGCACACACACCCCCGACAGATAGCTATCCAGCCCCTGTTTAAAAACCTCCAAAGAAAGAGACTCCACCACTCTCCAAGGGAGTGTGTTCCACTGTCAAACAGCTCTTACTGTCAGGAAGTGTTTCCTAAGGTTGAGCTGGAATCATTTTTCTTGTAGTTTGCATCCATTGCTCTGGTTTCTATACTCTGGAGCAGCAGAAAATAAGTTTGCTCTCTCCTCGATATGACACCCCCTCAAATATTTAAGCAAGACTATCATATCACTTCTTAACGGTCTCTTCTCCAGGCTAAACATACCCAGCTCTCTAAGTCTCTCTTCATAAGGCATGGTTTCGAGACCATTCATCATTTTGGTTGTCAACATCTTTTTTGAATTGTGGTGCCCAAAACTGGATGCAGTATTCCAGGTGAGGCCTGACCAAAGTTGAACAGAGTGGTACTGTTACTTTCCATGGTCTAGACACTATACTTCTATTGATGCAGCCGAGAATCTCATTGGCTTTTTTAGCTGCCGCATTACAGTATTGACTCATGTTCAACTTGCGGTCTGCTAGGACTCCTAGATTCTTTTCACATGTACTGTTATCAAGCCATGTGTCTTTTGCCTGATCTTACTGGGAATGGCAAGATTCCTCCCCTTCTTCTTGTCTTCCTCTTGCTGTATTAATTAAAAGCAAACTACTTTTGCAATTTGCACTTAGTCTGCAATAGTTGAATTAATATGAGGACAATGAAGGAAAGAAACTAGGACATTTCAAAAGCATCTGAAAAATGGGACAACAGAGGATTAATTGGGGCTGTCCCTGCCAAACTGGGACAGTTAGAGGGTATGCATTTACAGTCTTATGCATTTACATTCTACTCAACTATGTGGTGCTGGCAAAGTTAATATGGTACCTTATGCATCTAAAATGTCCAGGAAATTTTATGCTGTAATACAATTTCTTGGATTTTAAGGTGCTAGAACACTTGTTTTTGTTGCAACAGATTAACAGGACTACTATGCTGTAGAAATTATTACTTCAATGTTGATGCTCCTTTTTAATCTGAATATGTTGCCTGTGTTGACTTAGAATGAAGAGGGCTGTTATTCTGTAAATATTCTCAGAATCAATTGCTAGAGGCTGTCTCCTGCATTAAAAAGCAGAAATAATGTCTGGTATACCCATGCAAAACCATACAGCAGGAGAAAGCTTTACCAAAAAGAAACAGATAAAACAACCCATGAGCCAGTAACCTGGGTTAGTGACTCTAGATGACAATTTCTTGCTACCTGATAGATTCATAGTTCAAAACTCCTGTCTCAGACTCAGCTGGATAGTCAGACAGAATGTAAATGGAATCATATTTGCCTGAACTGCTGTTAAACAGATGGTAACTCTGACTGGCACACATGACTGTGGAATGCAATAAAATCAGGCGGTTCTGGGAAAATACTTTGTCTTCATTTATGTGGCCGACTAGAACTACAGGTCTGACCTTTCTGAAGTCTTACTCATGGAAATAATCCTGATACATGAGAGAATTTGAGAGAGAGAGGTGATGTCTAAGCTTGTGATGCAAACTGCATATCAAAAGAATTTTATAGGAAGTGTGAACAAAATGAAAGTGACTTGAATTCTTACCACAGAAAAGTATAAAGTAATCATCTGCATTTTGTTTCTGTTTGTCACACACCACAGACAACAACTGGTTGCTTATGGCAATAGTCAATTAAGCATTTGTTGAGCTGGAAAATCAGATTCACTCCCACACAGAGACACATATTTTGGATGATTGAGGCAAACTGGAGAAGATGTTCAAAAATCAACAATCTGCACTATTATTTAACAAGCCAAACAAAACTGGACCAGGGTCACCGTAACAGCTTCCAAACTGTTTTCCCAGTTCAAACTCTTCCTCTTGCTACAAAACTGTTATTATCCCTATTGAAGAAACATACAGATTCTATAATGATTTCTGCATATTTTGCCCTGTGAGACAAAGAAGTTCTTATCAGAGGAAATATAGATTAGAACATATTAAGAAGAGGGAAAGATGTACTCTTGAGCTCCTCAAATTCCCAAGACAACAGCAACCATGCCCTAAAGTCACAATCTAAGCTCTGGGAGGGTTACACTCTCCTCTCTCGTAGTATGGCCCTAATCTTACCCAGTCTCCAGACACTCTTAGCTTTAATAGTAAACACGTATTGTGTGCCTTTAGAATTTGTTCTTGACCATTCTTCCTATCAGAGGTGGTCCTCCAACTGTTAAGGATGTCAGCTGTTTAGAAGTATAAACTAGCATAACTAGTGGTAAGGGATTCTGGGAGTTGTAATCAAAATATTTGGAGTGGCCAAATATTCCCCACCTTGTTCTGTATCAAAAGATATGGCAACAGTTTAACCAGCTTTAAAAAGAGTCACCTGGTATCTTGAAATTCAGCTAGAAATTCCACACAGAGAGATAATCATCACATAGAAAAACATGTAGTCTGCATACAGTTCACATGTTGTGATAGTATTGTTTATTCTTCTGTGAGTTAGGAAGGAAGTACATTCAGCAGCTTTTTTTAAATTTTAGACTCATAAAACCAACAAACACTTTAGTTTATGCATGACTGAACAACTATCACATGGCTACATTACAAGTCCATTCTAAGTAACCTGGGTTTTGTAGTTTGGTGAGAATTCTTTGCTGACCAGAGAGCTCCAGTGGCTTCCCTTGAATTACTGTTCCAAAGGTACCCTGAGGAGAGGAGCTAAGAATTAAATCAAGGTACTTTGGGAATTATAGTACAGAGGACTGCACTAGAACTCTCAAGCAGAGAGGTCTAAGAACCTTACTAAACTCCAAATCCCACAATTCCTGTATCAGTGTAAATGGTATTAAACTGATAAAAGTGTGTAGTGCAGTTACACATAGACCAAAATTCTTCTGCTTATCCCAACTAAGGCTTACCTATTAAGTCAGTGGGATTTATCTATATGTTGATTCACCATTAAACAGTTGATTTAATGAACTTACTCTAGCTAGGACTAATCAAAAAGATTCAGGCCTTAGAGATTCCTTGCAGGAAAAGCAGATGTTGTACAAAATGATTCTAAGGCAATACCTGAACCTGTATTTGAAGATGCTTGATGTGCAGTCTAAGTCTTCCTGGTGCAACCTGTAGTGCCCCATATCTTTCTGTACTTTATTCCAAATATGTTTCAGCATTATTTGCAAGATCTGTGGGATCATACACTTCCCGTATCCATATCCTCCTCTGCCACAGCCACAAGAGGGAGATTGGAAGCATCTGCTTCTATTTTCAACTGCAATTTCATATCACATCCAAACATTAGATTGTGATTTATTCTAATTATGGTTTACTGGGGAGGAGTCAAATCAGTTTCACAAAGCACAGTTGAATGTGGCTTTTCTATAAGCCTTAATTAGAATTAACACATTTTTAAAGGTTCAGATATAATGCAGAACCAAAGTCAGAGAAAGTTACTATTTGGACTACAACCCCAAGAATCTCCAGGCAGCATGGCCAGGGACTATGCTGGCTAGGAGATTCTGGTAGGTATAGTCCAAAAAGTAACTTCCCAAGATCTGTACAAAACTGCAGTCATTTAAAAATTGGCACAGAAGCTTTGTATCTCCTCACAGCTACATCAGAGGAAAGACCAGCCTGAGACTCACTTTAATAATGCTAAACCACAGGTTAGGATTAAAATATGTCTAAATGCAGCTAGTGGTAGATAACATCCATGTCCTACTGGTGCCATGCCAGGTGCCAGCTCTATCCACTACCTCATTCCAAGCTAAACTGGTACATCCTCTATCATGATCTGTTTTGCCACATCAGATCAGTGGAGCACTGGCTCATTAAAGTTAAAATGAAAACAAATTTATCAGCATCTGATTTTAATGAACTGGCTAACAAGCATATCTTGGTAAAGCTGAAAAAGACCATGGGAAAAGATGACAGATTCTAGAAACTCCTGTTATTAGCCAATGACGCGTTCCTTACTGTTTACAAGTGGGGCACAAAATGGAGAAGCACACAGAGGTGTGATCATCTTCCTTACCCGCCCCCCCTCGATCATACTATTAGCACGATTTAATCATGATTTAATGGTGCTTGTCTCCTGTGTGTGAAAGAACCCTCCACAAGGAAGCCATTGTCCTGAGTTTGCATAGCCTTAGCAGGGTCTTTAGGAAGTCATAAGGTTGCTATAAGCTGCTGTTAATTTGGTTCGTACATAACAATAACAACAAGCAACAGCCACATAACCAAAAAGCAACTCAGGATATAAAGTTGAATCTTTGTTTAGCTCCATACAGCCCCAGGGGTATGACATATATAAAGTTGCTGCTTTCAAAGGTTTGATGAATTATGCTTTTTTTTAGAGCATTAGCTGTTTGTTAAGCCTGAGAGATTTATTTCATTAAAAATTTACTCAGATTTTATGGGAAATCAATGTGCCATCTTATGTTTATTGTTTGTGAAGTAGCTAATTGTTTGGAAGCAGAATCTATCTCTCCTCCCCCCCCCCCCCCCCGTCACTTTACAAAATATCAGTTTCAAAACCATAATAGAAAGGCAAAAGAGTCTGGTAGACTTGTGCCCTTAATTGGAAAAATGTCAAAGACTGCTTCTTAATTTACATTTGCTAACAGGTTTGGAGGCCTCTCAGCCTCGAGGATTGAAATGCTCTCTCTGCCAATTACTTTGAAGTAGTTTTTGTTACTTTCAGATTAAGACAGCTCAGGGTTACTTTTATTTTAAATTCAATCAAATTGGTGTGGAGCAGTTTTCAGAGACATGTGAAAGAATATTTTCCCTGGTGAAAAGACCATCATTTGAGTATTCTCTCCCATGATAAGCAACAAGCATAAGACCTCTGGGTTGGCCAGACACTGTATAAATACTGGAAGCTGCATCTCCTGCTCTTCTGCTCTGTTCAGCAGAGAAGAATGTGAGTTCTGGCTTTTATTCAAGCTCCCACTGAGTTTTTGTCTTAATCTATAGCCTACATGATGGATCTCCATTGGAATGGGCAATGCACACTCCAGGTCTGTTTCCTAGGGGAGATTCTCAGTTATAGTCCAAAATCTAACTTTTCCAAAGAGGCTTTCTTCCTAGCACGCCATCATCTCATCTCTGTCTAGTCCTGAAACATGAATATTATGTACAATGGGTTTCTTCAGTTTCTCTCCCATAAATGCAGCTCTTCATGCTATCTTAGAAAATCACTTCCGGTGTTCTACCAAACTGGGTAGGACGTCTTCTCTGGCAATGCAGAATGGGATTGTTCCTGGAAAGAGATGGTTCAGCACCCCTGGTTGTATTCCAGCACTGTTTGGAACACAACCAAAAGGGCTATCCTTGCCACAGCAAGGAATATCACAGAAGACAAAGAAGCCAAAGGACTTCAAACTATACAGCACCGCTCTTCTTCATCAAGATCAAATTAATATTTTCCTTCAGTTCCCTAATGTGAAAAGTGTCCTAGAAAACAAAGGAGGATTACTAAACTGAGGCTGTTGTACTTTGGTCACATCATGAGGTAAAATGACTAATTAGAATGATGCTAGGAAAAGTAGAAGGTAGCAGAAAGAGAGGAAGACCCCATGCCAGATGGTTAGACCAAATCAAGAGGACATGGGCCTGAGCCTGCAGGACCTGAGCAGAGAGGCTGAGAACAGGGGGTCGTGGAGAGGATCTCCATGACTCAAAGTAATTACTATAGACTGCCCTTAATGAAAAGTTGTGTTTCAAATGCATTTGGATTAGGGCCATTGGCAAAGTTGTAGTCAGGCTTTTCTGAGAATATGGCATGGAGGACTTTTTCTCAAAATCTGTCAGTGAGCTTTCTCTTCCCTTAGATTTTCCCTTTACTTTCCTATCTCAGCACCACCATTTCCTCATGTGTATCACTTGATTACACTCTGAATTGTTTTTATGCAGTTTCCTTGCTTACTTTCTCTTTTCCCATCTTTTCTACACTCTTTTTATTACTGTGTTTTGCCCTGTGGCTTCTCCAAAGCAAAAAAAAAAAGAGCGCACAAGGTGTTTGCCTAGCAACAGTCCAAAGAGAGACATGCCAAAAAGGCATGCAAAAAGAGAAAGAGAGGGAAGGAGGTGAGATAAGGTAGACAGACAATGGCATTTCACCAATATTGTGTACCCAATTCTATCAGATGCTTATAAAAATCATTATCAGGAACATAAGATAGCACCCATGGAAACAAAATTAATTCTGATCAAGAAGGAGGTCATTAAAAAGAGCAAAACACTGTATTAAACATATTAAATATCCTAGGCCAGCTTGTTTATAAAAATCTACAAGATTTAGACCACACCAGCTAATGGAACAGTATTTATTGGTTCACCAAATAATTTATAAGGCTTGGACACTTTAAATGGAAACTCATTAAACAATGATGTCACCACTCTAAATGTATACTGCCTGCTCTGTTGTTGAGTTAACTGAGGTTGGATGGATTGAATGAAGCATTCATGAATTCCATACAGTAATGGCTCCAGAGAAGTTAATGTTTTTTTTCCCATTTTACCTTTGAGGCATTTGATGAGCCATCACAAAGAATAGTTATATAAGAAAGAAGGAATCAAAAATATCCAAATGATATGTGGCCTCCATTATTATTGTGTACTGTCATCATAATAAAAAGGCCTTTGAAATGTGTTTTCTCAGTTTACCGGAGAAAATATACTTTCATTGAGTAAGACGAGCATGCCAAGCACAGTTTTATTGGAAGGGTTACACAAGTTCATAGAATCATAGAATCCTAGATTTGGAAGAGACCACAAGGGCCATCCAGTCCAACCCCCTGCCATGCAGGAAATCCAGATCAAAGCATCCCCGACAGACGGCCATCCAGCCTCTGCTTAAAGACCCCCAAGGAAGGAGACTCATTTCTCTTGGTGGAAGTTGTGCTCTTATCTGTCAAAAGTACAGCATTCAAAATACATCATGATGATAAAGAAAGACAAAGTGCTAGACCAGGGCTCTGGCTTTTCAGATGTGGTTGACCTCCATATCTCATTACTGTTAGCCAAATTGATGGCTACTGAGGAATGGTGGGAATAGCGGTTCACAAACATAGATGAATTAAGATTTCCCACCTCTGCTGTGCTGCTTTTAGGGTTAGGGTAGAAATCAACTAAATCCTTAGTTCTAAATTTATTTTACAAATATACTGAAATACATAGATTGCCCCTCTTTTTTTTTCTTTCCAGAGTACTCCAGCCTGAAAAGCCAATGGGAGCAATTATGTGATAAATTCCAGTTAGTTCTTTCCTCCTGGACAGAAATCTGTGCTTAGATTCTCCTATGTCTCTCCTCTTGCTTTCTGCTATTGTCTGTTTCCTCTGTCTTTCTCAAAGGACTATGGTGGGAGATTCAGTGGCCATGAGCAAAACGAGGTAAAAAGCAGCACCAAAAATTCAATACATGTGTCATATTTAAGAATGTAAATTATATATATAATGACTAGTCAGCTGTAGTTACCAGCTCAGCATATAAGTGAACTAAAGTGGTCTTTAAGACACCAAGACTCCAGTTAGATGTTCAATGTGCAGTAATAAAGCCACAGGCCACAAGAGCAGCAGAGCATGTCACTGTAATATGATGCACACTTAGCAAACATTGCAGAGAACTGCAACTATATTATCAGATTCAGTTAGTAAGAGAGGCTCTGCTGAAGCACTGTTCCTGATTCAAGAAGCACATTTTGTACTATGCTCCTTTCTCTCACTTTGTTATGTGTGTGTACAGACAAACCTTATCAGCAAGGTTTGAGTTAGAAAGTGAGAATCTAAACCATTTAAAACAAGGCTGGAAATCAGATGGCCCTCCAAATATCATGTACTGCAACTCCCACCAGCCTTAGCCAGCATAGCCAATGATAAGGAATGCTGGGAGCTGCAGTCCAGTGCAGTCTTTATTAGGCCAAGTCAAATGAGTTCTGTGAGCCTTCAAGACGTGCATTGTGTCAAAAGCATAGATGGCACCGAAGCGGGAACAAATGCATTCCCACCCAACAAGATATTCATTTCACCATTGCTGAACTCCTATGGTTACCTGAAGGGAAGGCATTCTCCCAGACAAATAAGGCTGTTGTTCTAATGAGGCTTATTTGCAAGTTAACTCCATAAAAATCAACAGGATTAGAATTCAAGCAATGAAGTGTGAAATAGACCATTGTTTTTCATTCAGAAACCCCCACAGCCATTTTGTCCCTTCTGTCTTCCCTCTGTGCATGTGTGCGTGTATGTGTTCATACTGCTAATGCCTCCCTGCACATTTAGATTTTCTTCTCCTCCTTCTCTGTTAATCTAGGAAGATAACAAGCCAGATAAAGATTATCTTTAAGATTTAAAGGAATTTGCATTCTCTGACAACTATTAACATTGCAGCAAATAAGTAGGAAACTGCTGAATAAATAAAAGTAATGAACAGCTACATGAAGATATCTGTGTGGAGGAAATGAATGATGGAACCCATTGAGCCGATGGTAATTCTAGTTACTGATGGAATTTAGGCTCATGAACAAA
>NC_056525.1:177543660-177612285 GCF_019175285.1 Sceloporus undulatus
GGGGCGGTCCCTTAGGAGGCGGGGCCAGGGAGGTGCCGGCGGTGGCCACGCCTTCCTCTTGAGTCAGCCAGAGAGAGAGAGCGTAACAAACAGGAGCCCGGGGAGCGCGCGCGCGCCAGCCAACCAGCCATCCATCCACTGAGCGAGCGTTCTAATCAGCGCGCGCGCGCTCTCGAGGGGCGCGAGGAGGAGGAGGAGGAGGACAAAGTGAGCGGAGCCTGGGAATCCGAACCTTCCAAAGCGAGTCTGAGAGCGAGAGCATCATCAGCCAGGAGCAGCCCGGCGGGGACTTTCCTTCCTTGCTTCTTGCCTCTCCCAGCCATCCCTTGTGGAGCGAGGGGCGGAAGGAGGGCGAGGGGCCAGAGGGGGGCGGGCGGTGGGTCGGAGCCGAGAAGATGAACCGGAGCTTCAGCAAGTCTCCCTCCAGTCTGCGGTCTTTCGGGTACAACGCCGTGGAAGTCAAGAGCAAGGTAAGAAGCTCCCTCGGCATCCATGGGGGGACAATAGCGCCCCCTCCTCCTCCTTCCCAATGAATGGGGAGCCCCTTCTCTTGCTCTCCTCCCAGGCGCCTCTTGCCTTCGCTTTTCCACGCTTAAGAGCAAAAGGTTTGGGTCCTTCCCCCCGAGAGAAGCCACGCTCCAGATTCAGGTATCAACTCCTCTAAAACTTGGACTGCACCCACATGGCAGGTTTAATCCGCTTTGATACCGGTTTTAAGCGCGTAGGGGCTCCATGCTGTGGAATTCTGGGAATGGTCGTTTGTTGGGGCTCCAGAACGGAGCGGGCTTTTGTAAAGGGCTTCGATTGGGGAAGAGAGAGAGAGAGAGAAAAAGAAAGAGAAAGAGCATTCCTCCTCCGCCTCGTTCCCTCCATCGCTCTCTCCTCATCCTCCCCGTCTTCTTTCTTTCTTCTTTTCTTCCTTTCTTTCTTTCTCTCCCTTCTCTGGCACTAATGTTCAACTCCTGACTGACTTTCCTTTTCTTTTTCTTTCCCTCATAAAGTCCAAATCCGCCTTTGCTAGACTCCCAGCCCCTTCTCTTGCTGCTTGAGGGAACCTTTCCTCCTGGCAATGCTGCTGTTCTGCCTGTCTTCTCTCTCTCTCTCTCTCTCTCTCGTGTTTAAACTTGTTGGGACAGGGGTGCCTCTCCTTTTCTTGGCGCTCTGTTCCTCCTCTTTCCTTCTCCCTTCTCCTTGCTTACACAGAAGTCTGCCATTGGGGAGCTTTGCTTGCAGGAACTGGCTGACAGCCTTCCCCAGGGCTCTGGTTCTCCTCTGAGGGTGCATTTCTACACTGTAGAAATAATGCAGTTTGACACCCTTTAACTGCCATGGCTCCATCCGGCAGAATCCTTGGACTCGTAGATTTGTGAGGCACCAGCCCTCTTTGCCAGAGGAGGCCAAAGACCTTGTAAAACTACACATCTCAGGATCCCACAGGATGGAGCTACAGCAGTAAAAGTGGTGTCAAACTGCGTTATTTCTACTGTGTAGATGCACCATGAGATGTAGTCCAAAGTCTTTCTTGACCTATTGATTCCAAAAGTGGTTGGGATGGAAGCACATAGGTCCACGTGTGAAAAAGGTGTAAGGCAGGGGTTCCCAAACTTTGGACCTCCAGGTGTTTTGGATGGCCTTCAGCTCACAGAAGCCCTAGTCAGCTTTGCCAACGGGAGCCGAAGTCCAAAATATCTGTAGGATCAGAGTTTGGGAATCTGGACTTGAGCAAAGCCAGCCTTTCTTGCCTTCAGTTTCAGCCGGGCCAATGGCAGGGTGTGTATGTGGGTGATAAGGAGGCATACATTATAGCCCTCTGATGCACATGATAAGCATCAGATTCCAAAGTGCTTCCCAGCTTTCAAAGCAAAGAAGGATGGGGAGAATCCATAACAGCCTTCTAGTCTAGCAGGAGGGAAACCATGGAGCCCGTCCGATGATGTTGGACTCTGGCTCCCACAATCCCCTGACCACTGGCCAGATTGACCAATGCTGGTGGGAGTTGGACTCCAGCTTCCTCACCCTTTACTTCAGGCCATAAAACCTGTTGCCAGCAAGCATAGGCTACATTATGTGCAGAAGTAATCCAGGTTGACACCACTTTAACTGCCCTGGCTCAATGCTATAGAATTCAGGGAAATGTAGTTTGTTGTGAGACCAGACGTCTCTGACAGATAAAGCTAAATGTCTCCCAAAAGTGCAGCCAAAAAAAGAAGACCCACAACATCTCCTCTCCGATGGATTTCTACCTGTGATATTTGGAAGTTTCATGCCTCTGAACATGTCTGTGCTCTGTTTAGCCATCAGGCCTGAGATAAACCCATCTGACTTGGATAACGGTCATTGTATAAAACAAAAATCATCGTCTAAATGAATGGGCATCTCCATACCTGCTGGCAGAGGATTTTTACCATTTGGCTGTGTGTTGTGTGGAGCAGCACTTTCTTTGCATGGTAGAATATGCTTCCAAATGCAGGCCCAGGCCTTCCATTAGGCAGAGTGAGGCGGTTGCTTCAGACTGGGGTGCAGTCACTGGGGATGGGTGAAAGGTACAGCAGCTGCAGTGTGTTCTCCCTCCTCCTCCGCAAGGCCATTCCTCCTCTGTAAGAGGACAGAACTGTGTGTTTCAATATTTGGTCACACAAGTTGCCAAATCACCTTTACAAGTTGGATTGTGTGTGTGTGGGAGATGCATCTTGACCTTTGCTTTAGGCAGCCAAATGACTTGGGTCCAAGGTAGCTAACCAATGTCACCAAGTGAACTCAAAGTATAATATAAAAGAGGGGGCAAAATGTTTCTCCTCACAGCCACCATTTTCATATTATTCATAACTTTATAAAACTCCAAAGTCCAAATGCATCAGCGGAAGTAGACTTAAGGCTACAAAAGATCATGCTGCCAACTTCTTTCTTTTAGTTAGTATCAGAGGTGCTACAAGATGTCTTTGCATACTGGTTTATGTACCCCTTACTGTATCTTTCGTGATTATCCCCCCTCAACTAAAAAGGATTCTTGGTTACTGAAACACTCTGGTCATAGGATGTCTGGGATCTCCCATACATGAGCTTAAATGCTATGTTGCTATGCCATGCTTACTGTGACATCTTCATACTGTATCACAGAATCCCTTGTGACATCTGAGGGAACTCTTGGAGCAGAGGCTCCGTCCAAAGGGTGTCCTGGATGAAGCCAGAAACGTACTCTACTTATGGGTATGATGAGTAGTGTAACTTGTTGATGAATACATTGGCTTAGGTTGCAACTAGAGAAGACTCAATGAATCTGTTAAACTTAAATATGCCTTACCTTACCAAGGCGGGTTACAGACCGCCCGTTTGGGGCGGCCTGCACCCACCGCTTTCCCCGCCTGATCGGGGCCTCAGCGGCCAGAGCGGCAGCCGCTGAGCCCTCGATCCGCCGCTTTCCAGGCCGCTTCCCTGTGGCCTGGAAAGGGGTGTCCTTGGGGCTTCAAGCCCCAAGGACACCCCACGGCAGCGGGGAGGAGGAGAAAGGGGCCGCTTGGCCCCTTTCTCCTCTGCGCCGCTGGCGCAACCGTCTGAAGGCACGCCAGCGACACAAACTCCAGAAGGAGCTCCGTTTTGGGGCTCCTTCTTACGCCACGTAAAGGGCGCTCTAAGTGCCCTTGCGCAGTGCAAGGACGTCACGTCCGCACCGCCTCGTTTGGAGGCGGCGCGTTCATGATGTAATGGCGGCGCCGTGTATATAGGGCGCCACCATTTTGTGCGGACTCAGTCCGTATTAGGGTGAGGGGTGTCCGGAAGGGACGCCCCTTCCTAACCCTAATACGCACAGAGGCAACCCTACCACGCACTACCGGTGCGTCTGTAATGCGCCCAAATTCCCATTGGATCAATCAATCTGCTCTGGTTTAGTCTAGCAATGAGATTTAGGCCTCTGTGACTAAGCAGGCTTTGTTAATAGTCTTCTGCTTGTTCTTGGGTGCCTTCAAGTAATTTCCAATATACGGCAACCCTAAGGTGAACCTATCGGAAGGTCTTCTTAGGCTGAGTGTGTGACTTGCCCAAGGGTTTCTGTGGCAGAGCAGGGGATCAAACCCTGCTCTCCAGAGTTGTAGTCCAGTGTTGAAACCACTACACACTGGTGTGTTAATAGTCTGCTTTCTTAAAACTTTTCTAAGTCACCCTGTCCTCATGTTGTCTACATTACTGTAACTGCCTCTGTATTTTCCATATTGTTTTGACCATTCCTGGCCTCTGCTGCCACTGTTGTCTTCCCTTTGTATGCTCCACAATAAGTACTTTGGGCAGAAATTTACGTTGCTTCCATATTCTTTACAGTAATTTTTAGTCCAATGTTGGCAGTGTTACACTAGTGAGTTCCTATAATGGACAATAAAAGTTGATTTAAATTTCTCTTATTCTGCTGAGCACATTTCTTACTGTCAAGTTTTCCAGCTCAATTTAGCCATTGGAATAACATGGACAGTGGTACAGTGGGCCTTTGGTATTCGCTGGGTACCAAAATTCATGGATTTTCAAGTCCCATTATATCCAGTGGATAGTAAAATGGGGTCCCTTATATGAAATGGCAAAATCAAGGTTTGCTTTTTGGAATTTATATATTTTAAAAATATTTTCAAGCCATGGATGCCTTGATCTGTGAATAAAAAAGACCGTAAATACAGAGGGGCAACTGTATATGTCCATGGCCAACCTGGTGCCCTCTGGATGGTTTCGGAGTTGAATACAATCAGTGTGCTTTTCATCAGAGTAAAGTAAGGCTGTGGAGGTGTTCAACCAGTGCCTTGATGGTTCCGTGGTCTGGATGAAGACCAATAAATAGAATAGGACGCTGACAAGACAAAACTCTAATGATAAGTAGTTCCCAGGTCTAGGAATTGAATAAGCCCTGGATTTGGTTACATTCCCCTTGAAGGACCACATTTATAACCTAGATCCATCTTGGTCATTGGTGGCCCAGGTGGACTTCATGGCTTAGAGCGTCTGAGGCCAGCTTTGTGGTCTTTGCTGGATAGTGATAAGCTAGCTGGCTTCTATCATTCATACACTGATAACTTGACACTTCCCGTTTAGACTACTGTAATGCACTCTGTGTAAGGCTGCCTTTGAAAATGTCATGGAGGACATTGCTAGTACATTATGTAGCTGACTGCTGGCAGGAAACACATTGTACAAACCACATGATACCTGTTTTAAAGGAATTGTACATGGTGTCAAGTTATTTTGAGTTCAAATTGCTGGTAATATTTAAAGGCCTAAACAGCCTGGGACCTCAGTATTTGGAAAGAGTGGTTCTCATTACATGTGTACCTTCTTGAACATGCTAATCTGCCCAGGAGGCCCTCCTCTGTCTCTCACCAGCGGGTGCAATAGGTTATGTGGAGAGTCCAGAGAGGAGTTTCAGTGCTGTGGCTTCCCCTTTGTGAAATGCCCTCCCTTTGGAGGTCTTTTTGATACTGGCTTTATTTCATCTGAAATTAAAATTTTGTCTTTCTTCAAATATTTTGAGACCTTAGGAATCATCATCTGACTAGCTTGTGGAATTCTGTCACTGTGTACATTGTTTTAAGTTGTTTTGAATAATTTTATTTGACTACATTGTTTTACACATTTTATTTGTTTCTGTGATACTTGATACAGGCTAAGATAGAAATATTTTAATAATTCCCATCACCCTTGACCAAGGGCCATGCTGGCTGAGGCTGGTGGGAATTGAAGTACAGTACAGACAGTAGGGCTGGTGGTTGTAAAGCAGAGGAAAAGATCTCTGGATGTTTTATCCTCTTGTAAGGGATTGGTTACTTCTCTTGTTCTGAAAATTCTATAATTTTTTTAAAATAAACTTTGGGCAGTGGATAGAAGAAAGATTTTCTTTTACATCCAGAAATTTCAATTGTGTAGTTATATATACTTAGAATGCTGGCTTCTGACACTTAGACACAGTGCAGATTGTGACAGTAGGCAACACTCAAGCCTCCATACTGGTTTGTAGGTATAAACTTTAATTTGCCATAATCCCAATCAAGTAGAATAGCTTTCTCAGGTTCACACAGACAACCTGATATATCCACAAACTATATGTATGAACAGTATATGGGGGAGGGCTTATTGTGCCATCATGCTTCTGAAATAGGAAATGGGGACCAATACATGCTTCCTTAATCTTTCTCAGCTATCATATGGGTGAGGTCCTCATAAAGTGAGATTTAACTATACCTGTAGCATGGATGCTGTGCCATCCATGCTTATTCCCTTGCAAGAGTGCTTGTTTGAGTACTTGAGACATTTGCTAGATCGCAGTGCAGTTGCTGAGATGCATGTGAAAAACAACAAAATCCAAAACCTGCTAGCAGTGATACTTTTTTGAGACCAAGTCCAAATCATGAAATACATTATGCAAGCTTTCAAAGCTTCACTGGATTCTTTATCGGGCAGATACGTTAAAAATCATACAGGATGATGCATGATTTTTAACAGCTTTGTCTGATGAAGAAGCCAGTGCAGCTTCCAGTGTTTGCATAATACATTTTATGCGTTGGAGTTGGCTCAAAAATGGTATCGCTCTTTTTGGATTTTGTGTATTTTGCTCCATGGCCATCATGGCTGCCCGTGAATTTTTTTTCCTGTAATATATGTGAAATGCTTATACTATTACTGCTGGTGATGTTTCCTAAAAATCATCTGTTCTGTCAAGTAGTAGATTGAAGGTGGCAAAACTAGTACTTTTTCCCTTCTTGGAGTTACTACCTTCCTGTTAGAAATGACTGTACTACTAAAAAAAAAAAACATGGCCTTAATGTGTCTGGGTTGTGATTTTTTTAAAAAAACCAACTGTATAAAGTTGTGGCACTGGCTTTGTGACTCTGGCTCTGTGTGACTTAACCTGGGAGGCAAAGCAAGAGGCTAGTTTAAAAAGCTAAAGAAAGCACTGTTTTGGCAAAGAGTAGCATACTTCTGGGTGATTAACTCTTCTCAACTACATTCCTAGTAAATTGATTATGATAATTAGCATGCCATGTTTGTGGTCCTTTCTCCAGGCAATGGTAACGTATCTTGAGAAATATTCAGGTTAAGGGTTTGCCTGTAGCGGAAAAACAGGGATAAAGAAAGAATAGGAATTTTTGAAAGTGTGCGTTTTCTTTCCTCCTTTGATTTGGGAATCTACCTCTTAATCCGTTTATCATAATCCGGCTAGAAATGCCCAGTTTTCATTTCAGGATCTTTCATGCAAAAAACTTGTGTTTATATTTTAAACACATGACTGGCCGCCTATGGAATAAAGGCTGCTTCTACGTTAGATTAGGTATGGGGTGAAACAGACAATCAAAATGAAGCCACTTCCAGTCACTTTGGAGGCATGGCTTTTAGATGACGCACACCTCCAAAGCTGCTGGAACTCACACCAAACCCGCACTCTGGTCCTTAATACCAGAGCAAAAAGGAGCCAGAATAAAAAGAATCCTGGCAGCACTAGTTGGTCCCTGTGTTCACAGCCTACCTTGGGAGCAGGCATGCAGTCAATGGGGTTCGACTCGCTTGCAGCCGGTGGGGACCGCTCTTTCCTGCCCGTCTGCTCCAGCTCTGTCTCCTTTTTGAAGCAGATCTGTTCTAATAGTTATATGCCAGGTCAGTCCCTTAACATATTTCATCTTGCTTATGAAAGGAATTATCACCTTCTCACCAATGAAAAGCCCTACCACATATCCTGTGCTCACCTTGTATGTCCACACATTGACCAGTGTGAGTGTTGTTTCTCGCCAGGGCTGCTTCATACATACATGTGCATCACTTTACTTCTTTTTTATTGACTAATTAATTGGGTGCTTAATGACAGGCAGTGGAATATGTGAACTAGCTCATTTGACAAGCCGTTGTGTTTGGTGGTGACGTGATGCATCAATGCTCGCTTGCGCATACATGTACGAGTTATCAAATAACAAATATGGATAACTAGTCCAGACTTGTTACTCCAGTTTATTAAATGCAGAAACTGGTGTTTGAAGAGAATAGTTTCTTCATTTAAGAAGACAAATGTTAAAAATACAGTGTTTTCACGGAACACATGTTTTTAAAGTGTTTTTTAAAAATTCAGTGTCGTGTTTAAAAAAGAACTCATGTTTAAACTGAGTCATTATAAACATTGACCTAAAACTTTACACTGATGGACTTCTAAACCTCTAGAATTCTCGGAATCCTCTAAGATTCATTTCTGATGTATTGTATAGAATATAGTCATTTATAGTTACTGAATCCAATCTCATTGCTGAATAAACATGGAAGTTATCCTCCCTTTAGAAAGGCAGTAATAAGCTTTAAAAAAAATTCAGGTGAAATCAAATTGAGGACTGTAATTGATACACTGGTCCAAAATACCTGTAATCCAGTTCAACACTGCTTTAATTGTTTTGGTTCACTGCTAGGGAATCCTGGGAACTGTAGTTTATTTTGTCACCAGAGCCCTCTGGCAGAGAAAGCTAAACGGCGCATGATGAGAGTTGCAGTACGAGTGGAAAAGGCTCTATACAGCAAATCCTCACTGAAGGATTATTCAGTTTATGACTTTATTCTGTACTCATTTCCCTGGGAATAAGCCTGAATAAGCCTGATTTACTCAGAAAGATGCAGTGGCTTAGTGGTTAAAACGCCAGTTCTGATGATCGGAAGGTTGGCAGTTCAAGTCCTGAGTGCTGCATGAGCTCCTGTCATTAGTCCCAGCTTCTGCCAACCTAGCAGTTCGAAAGCATGCAAATACAAGTAGATAGATAGATACTTCTCATTGGGAAGGTAACAGCGTTTGGTGCAGTCATGCCAGCCACATCACCGTCAGAGCAGTCCTCGGACAACGTTGGCTCTTCAGACAGTCGGTTGTGACTAGACATTCGTGTCAAGGAACTACCTTTACCTTTTTACTCAGAAGAAAGTCCTGGTATATCCAGATATGTCTAGGACTGGGTTGCCAGGCCTTTTAAGATAAAACATTTAGTACAAAACCTTAAATGGATGTTCTGCAAAATATCATATGGGATAAGTTTAATAAGGGAGCACCTATTATTTTAGGGCAAAATACAAGAGCTTGGAAAAGTTTGTTATTGTGTACCTTCAAGTCATTCCTACTTATAGCGACCCTAGAACCTATCATGGAGTTTACTTGGCAGGTTTCTTCAGAAGGGGTTTGTGGTTGTCATCCTCGTTGGAAAAGGTACCTGATCACAACAAACGTTTTTAAAAAATTAAATGAACTGTCCTATTGATAATTATTTAATTTCAAAACAGTATACAAGTATTTAAAACATAACAATAAGAATAAAAGCAATGATATGCATCCATTAAAAACATGTCTGTGTGCCCAGCTAGTTGGCAAATGCCTGTTTAAACAAAAAGATCTTTTAGCTTCCAGAGGGGAGGGGAGGGGAGGGAAGTCTGTCTTCTTGTGGAAGAGATTCCCATAGCCTGGGAGCTATGGGAGCCATTAAGAAGGCCTTCTCACATATCTTCACCAGACAGGCCTGTTGCAATGGTCAGACCAAGTCATAGCCCTTCCCTCTTGATGCTCACACTCAGACAGGTTCATGTAGAGAGACAAGATCTTAAAAAGAACAAAACAAACAACATTAAAATTTTAAAACATTGTGAAAAAGGTATTGCTTCCCTGGACCACTCTAGATCAGATGCGGGTCAAGAGGCCACTTGGCATGCAGTACTTTTCCTGGAAGATGTTCATACTGTCATCATTAAAAAAAAATTTTTTTTTTAAGTTGGATCTCCTCCTCCCTATGTTGTAAGCAGTCAAAACCTGTCAAAACCTGTCTTGAGAACTTGAAAGGTTGGAGGAAGTACTCAGGTTTTCTTGTTTATCCTCTTATGGAAGAAATGGGAATGAGTGGGTGCAGCTCAGCATCTCAGTACTCCAGGTGTAATAGGGTTGGGTGGTATTCCTGATCTGTTTAAAGGGAAATAAATGACAGAACTGGGGATGGCAGAATACTGTGCTCTGTATTAGGATCTGAGCCTTTAAACAAGCAACTGAAAAGAGAAACTGTTCAAAATACCAAGTAGATGTTGGCTTGATTAAACTCAAACAAGTATAGTGGATCCTTGTTATACGCTGGGGTTTGGTTCCAAGATCCCCCGTGTATAACAAAATCCGTGTATGCTCAAGTCCCATTAAGTATAATGACATATCAAAATGGTGTCCCTAATAAAAAATGGAACATCAAGGTAAATTTATACTTTTTTGGAACATTTTCAAACCGTGTATGCTTGAATCCGCGTATAAAAAATCCGTGTATAAGAAGGGCCGACTGTACAGACATCTCTCAGCTAACACAGTCTCTCTGACAATGAAGTTGCTTTTTACCAAGTCTTTTATGCCTGCCTAGCCTCCCACTTTGCTCCCCATCCTCTGTCACTCTAAACTTTTTGGAAAACACTTTCAGCATTGGTAGGATGATGAAGAAGGGCTGGGGAAACACAAGCTTCTAGTGCCAGGTTGCAGCAATGTATCTGCAGTAAACAATGAAATAAAATCTTAACTGGAAAATAATAGGATTGTGTTTTTAATTAGTCTTACTTTAGCTGTGTGTTCCTGCCTAAAACAGGCAACGTAATCAGCAGCTGCCTCCAGAATCCCATACTGAGCATGTGTGGACATCAGAATAGAGATCAAAAGGGAAGACAGTTTAGCCTGTGTTACCAGCTATCCCTGGCATGTTGAAAAAGCATAGATTGATAGAGTCAAATGGAAAGCATAAGAAAAGTGGAGGCTAGTAAAAGGGGCAAATAATCTCTGGATGTATTTCTGAAGAACCTTTCAAGTAATCTCTAAAAGATTCATAATGTTTTTCTTATGCCAATTTATCTTCTTTCATTTCCTGGTTGTTTCATTTCACATGTGTAAATTTTTTGTTTGGGTTAAAAAGTTCAGTGGAATATGTTGAACTGGCATTTTTGTGCCTGTTCTTTCCATTTTATTTCTATCTTTGGTACCAAATTTTCTCCCAAAAAAATAATGCCCAGGAGCACATCTACTTTAGCTGAGTTATACCTGTATTGCACTATTATTATTGAAATGCTGATTAGTAAGAGGGAGAAATTGATCACTAGCATCTAAGCACATAAGAAACTCAGAACTTTGTATACCAGGAATAAGTGATTATAGGTCCTTAGGTTGTCTTCTCTGCACTTTTTGGGTACTCAGGACTGAAGGCCTAAATAACCTAAAGGCACCAGAACCTGGCTGATCTTGAAAGCTAAGTACTGGTTAGTACTTGGATGGGAGACCATCAATGAATACCAAGTGCTGTAGGCTATATTTCAGAGGAAGGAACTGGCAAATTATATTCTTTTCCTAAGAAAACCCTGTGAAGTTCATGGGGTTGTCATAAGTCAATAAGTGACTTGAAGGCACACACACACAGAGTTGGGACTGACAAAGACAAACTTTTAATTCAGTCTTCTCCAAACTGATTCCCTCCAGATGTTTTCATCACCAAGTCCTATCAGCCCAAGACAGCAGGTGTGAGGAATGATGGGAGTTTGGGGCCAAAATATCTGGAAGGAGCCAAGCTAGAGAAAGCTGTTACAGTCCTTGTTCAATGTTTCTTCCTTTTGTCCTGAGTACAGGTACACCTCAGGATAACAATAAGAGCGAACCATAGTTTTGCATGATCTAAACTAGTAGCTCCTGACTTTTGATCCTCCAGATGATTTGAATTTCAGCTCCCATAATTCCTGACTATTGGGCAAGTTGGCAGGTGCTTCTGGGAACCAAATGGAGAACTAAAGGTTGGGAACCACTGATCTAAACAATGAAAGGACTTGCTATAGTCTATAAAGCACAGGCTAATTTTCTTATGGTATTCTTTGGTGTGCTCCATTATCCAATGTGTGTCTCCAACATGATCCCTTGTGAATCTTCCTTTCCTGAATCTACCTTGTGCATCTGGCATTTCTTGCTCCATATATGGTAACATGATTTTGAGCATCACTTCGCTTGCATGAGAAATTAATGTCTTGTGGTTACTGCAATCCTTGGGGTCCTTTTAATTGGGGATTGGAATGTATATTGATCATTTCTGATCTGTGGATCATTTTTTGCTTTCCAAAATTTGTTGATAGATTTTAGTTAGAATTTGATTAGATTCTCTCTTTGTAGCTTGAAGCAGCCCTATTGGTATGCCATATATGCAAAGTGATTTATTTCTACCAAGTGCTCTGAGTGCAGCTTCCACTTCACTTTCTAAAATTGTAGGTTCATCTTCAAATGGTTCTTATTTGAATGAATCTGTCTTCCTTTCATCTCTTTTATATAGATGTATTTTAAATGTATTCTATAGATGCATTCGTTGTATTGTTTCCATCAACTCTTTATTTCTACTTGGTCATGTAATGTGTTCCCTGCTGTTTCCATAACAACCCCAATCTTGGTTTAAATTTCCCTTTGATTTCTTGGATCTTGTGGAAGATGGTTCTTGTTGTTCCTTTTTGTTGTCATCCTCTATTTTGCTACATTGGTTATTATAGTAGTTCTCTTCGTCTCTGTGCACAAGTCACTGAACAGTTGCATTCAGGGTTCTGATCATATTTCTGACATTTTCCACTTTGGCTTCCTTTCTGTCCTTAACTGCTTGAAGAGTGTCATCTCTCATCCCTTGAGGCTTCTCTTTCTTTTTGGCAGCAGCTAATGTATTTCTGAATTCTTTCCTGACATTGTCCCTGGCTTTAGTCCAGAGATCTTCTGGTTCCTGGGCAATTAGACTTAATAGTTCGGATCTGTTTTTTACATTATCTTCAAATTCTACAGGTTTTTTCAGGTTGTATTTTGGCATGATGGTTAGTTTAATGTTATTTAGCTGTCCCTTAATTTTCAATATTAGCAGCTCATAATCTGTGCTACAACCTATTCCTGGTCTCTTTCTTTTTTTCAGAAAGAATGGAGCTTCTCCATATTTGTCTACCAATTATGCAGTCTGTCTGATTTCTGTATTGGCCAACAGATGATGTCCATGTATATATTCACCTTATTAGTTGTCTGAAGAATTTGTTTGCAATGAAAAAACTGTTGGCCTCACATAATTCAATCAGTAGATCTCTGGCTTCATTTCTTGATCCTAGATCAAATTCTCTTACAATATTTGGTTTTACTTTGTTTCCTAATTTTGCATTCCAGTCACCTATGATTAACAGGAAATCCTGTTGTGATGTGTGATCTACAGTAGTTCTTTCTGGACTCCATCATAGACTCTCTCAATTTCTTCTTCCTCTGCCTCATCATATACTTGGATTATGGTAATCTTGATGAATATTCCTGAAATCTTGTTGACATATTCTGTCTGATTTTGTGTTATATCTTTTTACTAGTTTTGCTATGTCTCTCCTCACTATAAGTGCCACCCCATTTTTTCTTGACTTTATTTCCTGGGTAGTATACTGTGCATTTATCCGACTCAGAATTTCCCATTCCTTTCCGTTTTAGCTCACTCACCTCAAGTATTGCAATATTTATGTATTCCATTTCTTGTCTTACTAGATCTAGCTCCCCCTAGCTCATTGTTTTTGCATTTCATGTTCCTGTGATGAGTATAATGTAGCTTCAGACATTCTTTTCATGTTTTAGCACGTCTACACTTTGATTTCCACTTTGGTGGATTCCCATTGTGCCCTTGGCCACTTTCCTTTTTGTAGTTGCCCTCTGTCCTTCCTTTTTAGTACTGTGTTTGTGATCTTTTCCTACCTCTTGTTTCATTTTGGGTTGCCTCATCGTAAAGTTTTCTTGGTGACATTTCTAAGGAAGGTATTCATCGTTGCCTCCCTCTGTGCAGTACTAGGATGAGTTAGTTATGGTGTCACTGCTGTTATCTCTAAAAAAAAATCTCCATTGGTGTCACCCACCACTAGTGCTACTGCCCAGTAGCTGCTTGAAACCCTAGTGCTTTCCCCCCCTTCCCATTTTATGTTACTTTTGTCCTTTCCCTTTCAGTTCTATCCCTCCTTCAGGTCCAATACCTCTGTCTTACATTACCCCATTGTATCTATGTTCCATGTTGACCTCAGTTGTCAGGGCTGGCAGCGATAGTGATGGTTGCGATGGCAATCCAGCTCTTGCTTGTCCTCATTTTCCAGCTCCCTGGTTGGGCAGTGATAGTGAGTTCCTTTTTAAAGAAGGAAACATTTAAATCTTTCCAATTAAGCACAGTACAAACCTTTACATTTTCTTTTCTTTAAAAGGAAACTCTAGTTCAGTCTAACTAGCACAGAGGAAAAGGCTGAAGCATAAGGTTGCCTCCTAATCCATACTTCTGCTCCTAACTGTTTTGATCAAATTTTGTATTCGCTTCTTTTGTTTATGGACATCAAATAGCTTACTTATATTTCATATGTGCCCCTCTGATATAGCTTGGTGACTTCGAAAAATTGCTAACCATTTTTGGCATGCCCAGTAAAAAGTAGTCCAATCACAAGGTTTTATCTCTACTTGTTTTGTCATTTTAATGTGTCGGACCGGTTACAGGAACACACCTTGAAAATCTGGAATGTCTAGTTCTTTAATGTTGGTGACTGGTGTTATCTTCCAGTTCTTGATCCTAAACCACTGGGCATACATTACTTCTGTAGGGGCTGATCAGGAGTGGAAGGCCATCTTAAGCCCTTTCTGTTCTCATTGTTTTCCTGCTTCAGACTGCCCCTTTGGTGGCCATCCATCTATGAAGTTTAAGATGTGTGCAAATGTGCATCTAAAGCTCTGCAAGAGGGGGCAAATAGTATGTGAGAGTAGCTGGCAATGAGTAAAGCAACACACAGCAGTAGTGGTCTCTCTGATCCACATTACTTCCTCTAGAAGTTGCTGTTTCCCTTTAAAAAGAGCCTTTGGTCTACAGTTATAGGCATTTGTGTGTAATGTTTCATTGGACTTTAAGGTAAACCCACTGCTTTGTGAATTTTGCAAGGTGGCTTTTGTGTAAACTAAAGTGTGGGGGACATGTTCCTTGGCCCTGAGGCTTTTGAAATATTATGCATGGTAGGCATCACCAGTTGATTTCAACACTACAGAAATGCTGATTCAACAAACCTATTCATCCATATATTGCAGCACCATCTCAAACATCAATTACTTGTAGCCTACTGACACATATGCGAGGCTCCTGTGAACAGTGGTGTGTTTATATAGTGAATGGTTATTGTTCTTGAAGCATTTGGATGAGTTAATGTTGTAAATACAGTGTTCAGTTTATTGGGTATAAGTTGATTCAGTGGGGAAGACTGAAAAACTAGACAAGTAGTTGAAATAGTGGTTGGAGAATCTAAACCAGGAATGGTAAACATATGGCTTTCCAGAAGGTGCTGGACAGCTACTCCCATTATCCCTCACAACTGGCCATACTGATTATGGCTGACGGGATTTGCAGTTCACTAACATCTGAATGGCTACATATTTTAAAGTCCTGATCTCTGCTGAGATCTGGATAAATCTTGATTTCCTAAATGATCATTACATTTTTCTGCAAAACATTGTTAGAACTATAGTTTGGAACTATGGTTTTGAAGTAGGAATTCATAAATTTTACACTGGGTTTTAGCAAGAAAGATTTCTCTTGAAAATTAAATATTGTTGGGTTTTTGTTGTTGTTGTTGTTGTTTTTTGTTGTTTTTTGTTTTGTTTTGTTTTGTTCTTGTTGTGTGCCTTCAAGTAATTTCTGACTTTTGGCAACCCTTTTATGGGGTTTACATGGCAAGCCTCCTCAGAGGAGGTTTGCCATTGCCATCCTCTGAGGCTGAAAGAATGTGACTTATCCCAGGCCACCCAGTGGGTGGCCTTAACCAAGCAAGGTCTCCAGAATCATATAGTTCAGTGCTCAAACCACATTCAAACACCTTTTATAATGTTTTCACAAGAGATAATTATTAGGTGTACTTCAAGGCTAGCTTCTATCAAGTATAAAAGCTTTGTGACAGGATAACCTTTAATCATGTTTAGGTGTAATAGGATATTTCCACATTCCTGCCTGTTTTGCTAGTGTTAATTTATTTTTTTTAAGTCAACAAGTTGTTTACTATATTGGATAGATGACTGATAGCCTGAAAAGTGAAGAAGATAATGTCTAAAGTGGGGGGCTGACTCCTAGCATGGAAACTATGAAAACCAACAAGCTTTGTTACACATGTTTTTTTACAGTGAGGAAAGCACACGGTCCATAATGTGCCTGTCTAGCTCACTGTTCATTTCTTAAAGGGGCCATATTTTAGCCATGGGATCTCGTATGGAGTTGCTAAGAACTAGCATATCAATTTAAGGTCTGTTTCACATTTGTACGTGTTGTGCTTCTCTCGTTCATTCCCTCCCATTATTGCATTCATTTGTGGCTTATCTTTTTTTTAAAAAAAAAAACTCTCTAAAAGTTCAGATAATATTTTGACACTTTACAAAAGGAGAACTGCTTTGGTACACAAAAGAATTCTGACCTACATACTGCCCTGAGAAGTGCAAGTCATTTCAAAGTTTACAAAGATCAGACTCCTTAAATATCCTCAGTGACTCTGCCTTTGAATTACATATTCTGTATACTGTACTAGTTAATGCAACAAATGATGATAATCTCTATGGTAGAGATTTCCCATGTAACAATGTCTATATTGTTCTGGTTTAAACTGTGGATATTTTTGGCATCTAATAGCTTGAGTTTCTGGCTCATGCCGAAGTCAATTAGTCCTGTAGCACTTCTGTTCTATGAACGATTGATAGGTAGAACCATACAATCAGTTTGTGGTTTGTCTTGCTTGTTAATAAATTACTGTGAGTATATTAATACAGCCTGATAATTTAAATCCTAATCTTTGCAGCCATGGTCATACTAAAGGTACAGTTTTAAGTTTCCCTTCAAATCCAGCCTATCTTTCTCTGTAGTCACCAAGGTAGTATGCTGTCTTTAACTTTAGTAACTTAAACTACTACTTTTGAAAGAAGGTTTGCGTGTTCGTGTGTGTGTGTGTAAACACAAGATAAGTAAGTCTTAAGCCAGTAGTCTTTATAGTTTCCTTTCACATTTAAAATTTGTGTGGCATTGGGATTAAAAGGACAGCAAGTCTTAAAAATATATATTCTTTGTTAAATGGTTCCTTCCACAAACATACATTAGATACACTTCTCAACTCTTCTGAACTCTTGTGTTTCATAATAATGTTCTGCTGCAAATATGAAATCTTTTGCTACTGGGGCATGTTAGAACAGATTTTAGAATTCTTCTCAGATCAAGATCACACCAGTAGTAACTGAATTCAAAAAGCCCTTAAAAACAACAACTCCTTAGCATTTGCAAGAATTTGTTCATTTTCTTGTGGATACGTTCAAAATATAAAAGATGGTATCCCAGAAAAAAGAACAAGCCACACTTTATTGTGTTTATATTGCTGTTGATGTTCTTCAATGAAGACAGAATGCCAGATTTTAGTCACTAATTTTAGTATTGGTTTTCTTGTATTTATGGTTCCGTGGTATTGGCTAAACAGCAGCTGTGTGAATAGGTCTGAATGCTTAAGTTGCAACTTTCAGTAGAAATTGAATTTATATCCTGGGTTGCTACATCAGCCTTAGATCAAGTTATATGCTCCAACTTGATCGATGTGGTATGTTCAAAGTTTGTACAGGAGTCATATCTGTGATTGGACTCTGGTACAAGCAGATACATCCCTATGCATGTGTACATTTCCCCCACAGTGGCGATTATTATTAAGGATAGAGGTTGTTCCTGGGGCCTCTTTATAAAAGAACTGCTTATAAAAGTGCACTGTAACTACCTCTACTCTATAGCTACTTCTACAGAGCCACAAAAGTTTTACTGGTTGGACAATGCATAATGTGATGCTTCATTTAGCATCAAGTATAGGGCAGACATTATGAACCTCTAAACCTCTATATGCCCCTTCAAAGTGGTATTCTTTGTTGTTCTTGTTCAGTATCTAGCTTTCACTTTGACTTGTAACTCTGGATTCTTGCCCAGTGTCCTTGTAAGCTCCTATGGAAGGCTTAATGCATTTTTGGCCTGAACCGGTTCTAGCATGAGGGTCATGTTTATATACTTTTGCCTAGCATCTTTCAGTGAAGATTGGTGGCTGGAAAGTTTTAACAAGCAAAGACATTAAATTAGGGATAAGAAGAATGTTGAGAAATATTTGAAAAATGGTCCAAAAACATGTTTCACGGAAAGCCTGAGAAACCTTGATGAGATTACTCTGCCAGTGATAAGAACCTTTGCAGTTAAGGACTTTTTTTTCCTGCACAAAATTTGTACTTTGTTATTTTGTGGAGGAATCAGCATTTTTTGTGCAGGAAACAGCATTTTCTTTTCCAAACAGTGCCAGACTGTTTAAGTGCCAACTATGAATAGTCTTTGGAAATTGTACAGTTCTTGAAGACTTTCTTGCAGGAAAAATAAAATTACTAAAATAACTTGTTTAGAGAAGAAAATAAACAAATAATTATATTGCTATACTAAACACAATGCCATGGATGTCACAAATAGAGCTGGGGGGTGGCATTCCTAGTTAGGAACACAAGGATTTATGAGCTTCCATACCCTACCTGTTCAACTTATATGCAGAACATGTTGTAAGAAAAGCAGGCTTGGATGCAGAAGAAGGAGGAGTGAAAATAGCAGGAAGGATTTCATGGACAACCAAAAAGACAAACAAATGGGTCCTAGAGCAGATCAAGCCAGAAATCTCTCTAGAAGCCAAGATGACAAAACTGAGGCTGTTGTACTTCAGACACATCATGAGAAGGCACGACTCATTGGAAAAAACAATAATGCTAGGAAAGGTGGAGGGAAGTAGGAAGAGAGGAAGGCCACATGCTAGATCAGGGGTAGGCAACCTTTTTGAGCCGGGGGCCGGGTTGCTGTCCCTCAGGTGACTGGGGGGCCGAAGCCGGGGGTGGAGCTTCCACCCTCCGGGGCGGGGCCGCGTGCCGGGGGTGGAGCTTCCACCCTCCAGGGGCGGGGCCGCATGCTGGGGATGGAGCTTCCACCCTCCGGGGCAGGGCTGCATGCTGGGGGCGGAGCTTCCACCCTCCGGGGGCCAGGCCTCCCCATCTTTGCTGGCCCCTGACGGGGCCCCAGGCCCCGTCAGAGACCGGCAAAAAAGCTGGCGGGGGCCCCCCACCCCTGGGGGGCCCCCCCTGGAGGGCCCCAGGGATGGCAAAGGGCCTCCCAGAGGCCCCCTGCCACCCTCGGAGCCCTCCCGGAGGGCCCCAGAGACGGCAAAGGGCCCCCCAGAGGCCCCCTGCCGCCCTTGGAGCCCTCCTGGAGGGCCCCAGCAACAGCAACGGGCCTCCTAGAGGCCCGCGGCCGCCCGTCGTGGCTTTTTGCCACTCTGGGCGCCACCATTTTGGGCGAAAAAATGGCGCCGCCCATAGCCCCAGAGGCCGCTATGGGCGCTGCCATTTTGCCGCCCAAAATGGCGGCACTTAGAGCGGCGAAAAGCCGTGATGGGTGGCCACGGCGGCAGCGGCGGCGGCAACAGCAGTATGAGTTTTCAGGAACTGAGCAGTGCAGTGTAAGACAGAAAGTCTTGGAGATGTCTTATCCACAGTGTTGCCATGGGTTGAAATGGATTCGAGGGTGGCTAACAACAAAAATAACAAATGCCTTGTGTTGCACCCCCCAGCTCAGTAAACTAGAGGAAAGACAGCACTAAAGCATGATAGAATAACAACCAATCTCTACCCCCCCCCCCGGCTCTTATCTCAATAGGATTGTGTCCTGCATTGCACTTCATTTGTGGAGCTTTCTCCCTATTCATTTCCTTTCATTGTTATCAGTTTGTGTTCTGCAAATCTAGTCATTCAGTAGATTTGGCTTAAATTCTCTTGATTTTATAGAAAGTATAGATCCATGTAAGCATACTTAAGATAATTTTCTGCACAAGCCTTCCAGACAGAGTATTTTTTCTTTGACACGAAGATATCCTTTAGACTCCAAACTATGCCAGAAATATCTTATACAAGGAGCTTGATCTCAACTTATGAAAATAATACTTAAATATGTCAGTGTTTTAAACGTAATGCAAGTATGAAGAGAACCATGAAATCTGCATTTGCGCCGTAAACCTGAGTAGAGTATCTCTCCCACTGTTGATTTCTGTAACATCTCAGTATTTTGGCTCTTTACGCTTTCAGGGGTCTATTTGCATTTTATTCTTGCAAAGAAGCATGTGATAGTTCTGACTGCTTCCTGCATGCCTGGGGGACTTTTTCTACTACTTTTCATAATTTGAAAAAACATGGAGGATAATTTTGTGTGTTTATTAATATGAGTGCTTCAGCTCCATTTTGTTTTCTTCCAGGATTCTAGTAGGAAAGGGTCTTAAATGTTGGTTAATACTCATCAGTTCCCATTTCGTAGTCCTGTAAGTTACACTAAATAATCACTTTCTCGGAATACACTTCCTGCATGTTCACATTTCCCCTGTTAATGTTATCAGAAAACCCAATATTGTTTGCTATGATTTTGAAGCATTCACCCTTGTAACTAAGTCAGTGTTCTAATTGGTTTTCAGCAAAAGGTAATCATCCCGATGCAGTTATTGAAACGGCCAAGTTGCTTCAGCTCTTGATTGGCCCCGCAGAGGTCATTTTTGGCACACAGAGTGAGTGCCAAAAGTCATTTTAGTCTAACTGGCATTTATCTTTTTCTTTTGGGCAGACCATCTCAGAAATTATGAGAAAGTCTGCCCTCCCCCCCAAAAAATGCTAATTATACTAAATATTTTACTGTATTAAATGAGTGCTTATAAACCATAAAGCCATAGTATCCATGACATTACTAAAAACAAAACAAAACTCTGCTTTCCTGCATTTTTATGTGGCCTTTCTTCATTGAGTTCAAGTCACTTTTCTACATTTCTTCGTCACAACAAGAACCCTGAGAGGCAGGTCAGGATGAGAAAAAGAAAGGAGAAAATGACTAGCTCAAGATTACCTATTGAATTTTGATGGCTCGCTTGAAATTTAAACCTAGATCTACCAAGTTGTTCTTCTATGCTGTAATCAGCACTGTTTACTGGCTCTCTGTCTGAGTGTGCATTTAACATAAGTTGAGTAGTGGTGTTTATCATCCCTACCTCTTCTTTCTGGCTGTAGGGATTTTTCCAGATAGCTGGTCCTCATTTTGTATTCTGTTATTCCCTGTTTTAAAAAAAAACCTTCCTGGATCAGATCAAAGGTCCCCCTAATCCACCATCCTATTTCCCACAGTGGCCAGCTATTAAGTCCATTGCTGGACCCTTTAGAGATTTCTGATTGTTAAATTGTCAGTATTTGTCTTTACAATTTAAACCATAGGTCTTATCTTGGCTGGTTCTGTCAAAGGCCACTAAGAGCCATGAAAACATCATAAGAATAAAATGATTAAAAACAAAGCTCTCTTTGATCTTATTTCTTCCTCATATAACTCATGCTTTTCTTAAGATGCTGTCATTTTTTAATCTGCCTGATCTGTCAGTTTATTCAAAAAGAAGCAGGCTTCTGGTGTTGATTCAGCAGGCTTATAAAGCTTCCAATTTCTGAGGCCATTATTACTTCCTATCCACTAAATAAGGGAACTGTACCATTTATTTCTCAGCCAACTAGGATTTTAGCATAGATATTTACGTAAGGGTGTTCACTTTTTCCAGAGAAGGCTCCAGAAAAGCCCTGATACAGTGGAATCTGAATTTAGGAATCACCTGTTTTTGTTTTTGTTTTTCCTAAGAGAAGGTTACTACTCTTTCATTGAGTTTCTTCCAACTCTGTGGACATCTTTTTGTTTTTGGATATTCAGCAGCTTGATTGTATTCTAAGATTGTGAGTGTGCCTCATAATCAGATGCAATCTGTTTGATGAATATAGGCCCTGCACCATTTAAACTGCTGAATTGCCAAATTTTTTGAGAACTCTAATGATTCCTAACACATCATTGGTGATCTTACATCTCCTTTCATGTTTTTCTTTATCCACTGGTTGTAGCTTTTTCATTATTTCACAAGTGTATCTTAATTTACGAGTGCACAATCTAATCTGCAGTTCCTAAGGAATAGAGAAAGTTCCCGTAAACACACTAAACTATACCTTTGGTCCATCTAGTCCAATATTGATGATGATAGTACAGGTTGAGTCTCCCTTATCTGAAATGCTTGGGACCAGTTGTGTTTTTTTATTTTGGAGTTTTTCGGATTTTGGAATATTTGCATATGCATAATGAGATATCTTAGAAATGGGACCAAAGACTAAACATGAAATTAATTTATATTTTGTGTACATCTGATACACATAGCTTAGTTAATAGTTAATTTTATACATAATATTTTTAATATTGTATGAAACAAAGTTTCTGTACACTGAACCATCAGAAAGCAAAGATGTCAGTATCTCGGCCATCCATGTGGACAGTTTTGAATTTTGGAATATTTTGGATATCAGAATTACAGATAAGAGAAACTCAACCTGTACCATTAGTAGTAGTAGTAGTAGTAGTAGTATTTATTACTTTATTTATATTGTATGACATCAAGGATATTCCAGAAAAGGGGAGGCCCATTCTACACTCACAGAATGTAAGAGCAGCCATTGAGAAGGCCCTCTCTCACATTGCCACAAATACTGTATGCCTCCTTCCATCTGTTTCTTCCTCACAATAGCACTTGCAGAAGGCTTATCCTGAAAATCTCATGGCTTTGGTAGATTCATATGGGAGAATAAGGTCCTTCATATATGCTGGAGTCAAGCTTTATAGGTCATATCTAGCACTTTGAGTTGTGCCTGGAGACAGATTGGTAGACAGTGGAGATGTTATAGAAAGGGAATTGCATGCTCCTTGTAACCAAACAAGTTAACAATGGGGCTAAACAGACCGGCACTGTGCCGAAGAGCCATGGCAGTGTTGCTAGTGCGCCCTTTCCACAGTGCAAAAAGGAGCCTCTTTTTTCAGCTCCTTTTTGCACAGTGGAACTGCCAGGTTGGGGTGTGGCATGCCGTTGCCGCGTCCCCAAGCCAGAGCTTCCAGGGGCAAGGCAGAGCCACCTTTTAGGAGTCGTCTTTTCAACCCCAATGTGACTTTGAACTAGCTTCAGTTTCCAAACACTCTTCAGACAGAACCACATGTAACATAATTAAACAGAATATAACTAAAGTATTGTCATTTTGGCCATTCCTGACGTCACCTTGAACGGGTGCAATCAGCACACTAATTTTAACTGTGCAGATGCCCTTTTTGGGCACACTGGCTCTAGGCTAAATCCTGGAGTACATTCATGCTATGAATCTGAGATTTCAAAGGGAGCGTAATCCCATTCATCACACTCTGATTCCTATTCCCTGTTTTGCCTTTTCACTGAACAACCCTGTCTGGATTAAGCTTCATTTTCCCCCCCATCCTCATTACTGATTTCCCATCCTTGAGACTGTCACCAAACATTGTTTTAAAACCAAACTGCTTCATTGGAATTTGGTAGAAATGAGTAGAGTTGCATGGCATTAGCATGTTGAGACTGAACCCCAAACCTCCAGATAACCCCTCCCAACAATTTCATGTATGTGTTAAATAGCATGAGAAACCAATCAAGTAAAGCAGAAAGATTATCCATTTACTAATAGCCAAGGGGGTCTAACAGGAATCCTCCAACACCTTTTTCTGAACTTGTCCCTCCAGGAGGAATGAAGCTACTGCAGAATAGTGCTGAGGTGGTCTGGGAGGATACCGTGGCCAGTGGTAACAAACTCTGCTGACAGATCAAGTAGAGCCAATGGGGACACATTGCCCATTCATATTGAAGTGAAAGCTGTCTCTGTCCTATAGCCAAGGCTGAATCCAGATTGAAATTGATCAGAATAACCACTCTGATGATTAGGATGCCACCATGTGTTTTAGTGTCTTGCCCAGAAACTCAGTTACTGTGCCTAATAATTAACCATTATGGTGGGATTCAGGGAGATGGGTTTTTTGTTTTAAAAATAAAAGTTTTATAGAAGCTTCTTTTCAGTATGTTGGAGTGCTGTTGTGTGGTAAGGAGATACTGGCCACTGGGCTATGCTCTCCTGGCCTCTCTATGAGGCCAGGAGAGCATAGGACAAGGACAAGGATCCAGTGTACAAATGGTGGTGTTTGCCTCTCCAAGGATTCTAACCACATTCTTGGTTTGTACAAATAGAACAGGACCGAATATCCCTGTACAAACTGAATCCAAAGTTACATTTCTTGTTTCAACCATAGTTTTCATGTCAGAATGGATCTAAGCAATTCCATCGAAAAAGTGCTGCACAGTCTTTAGCTTTGTAAATGGATCTTTAGTAACTAAATATTGAAGCTTAACTTTAAACATATTTTGTCTTGCTTCATTTATAACTTTATCTGAGTACTAGTGGAGATAAGCAGCCTCCATTAATATCAATACAAGCCTCTTTTTTCTTGTAAAACTTCTTGGGGAGGGGAAATTTAGGGAAGGGAATAAGGGGAGGAATGTTTAAATCTCCCTCTCTGCTGTGTAATGGTCCTGGTTTACTTGTGAGTAAATAAAAATAGAGGAATAGCTGCATGCTACAAATCTAATGGAACATGCAGTTTGATTGTCAACTTATTTTATAATTTGAAAAAATGGATTGCAGTGTCCATTGCCTTCTTCCTTAAGAGCATTATACCGTGCCTGCTATGCCTCCTGCCAATTCATGTTTTGAAATTGTATGGGAAAGTTATAGGAGTGTGACTTATTTGTAGCAGAGCTTGGAAGATTTATTTATTGGGACAATAGTTCCCCAAATCCCCCAGCCAGCATGTTTCCTTATGGTAGTTCTTGCAAAGTTTTCCTTTCATTTGTTCTAAGCTGAGCTCTTCATTTTCTCACACTTGTTTTCCCAGACTTTTTCTGCTGGCAATAGGGCTACTGTGGAGGTACAGAATGATGATACATATACTGTGCGGGGCGACTCTTTAAATTTTCTTACAAAATAGAATTATTTGATCTTAATGCTAACTAATCAGTTGTTCTAAGATCAGGTTTTGTGCCGAAGTTTTGACTTCTGCATAATATTTAAGCAAAAACAATGAAAAATAGTTGCCCATATAATCTGGCCTCTGGCTTCTTCAAAATCTGTCTTAATTCCATTAATGTTGTTTATATCAGGCAGACCTATATAGCATTTGCCTTTTGACATTTTGGTTGACATATTGTATTGTTCTTGACATTGATTTGGTATGAGAACAGACAAAAAATCCTGTGCTGTTAGGACAGGTTGGTTCCTTCGATATCTTTTGTTGCTTTAACTGAGAATTGATCAGACAGTGACTAATATTTAGGAGAGTCTTAGGAAGAGAGCCCATTGTTTGGAAAGCAAGCATGTGTAATTCTGTTTTGTTAGTCACCATTCGTAGCACTGTCAGCCCAAATTATCTTCAAACCCTTCTTTACCCTCCCTCTTGCTTTAGCTTTGCAATGTCAGTAGGGATGTTTGCATTAGGTAAGTAGGTCAAAGTAGATTACTGTACTTCATTGTGCAAAAACTGCTCTAATAAGTAGATTAGATTCCCATAATGAAGGATTGTTCTGGCTGGTGTCTTAGTGTAGTCTGGGTGATAGGCAGACATACATTCATCCTAAAGCCATTTAGAGTTCCATTTAGGATTATGGGAAGACTCAAAGTAACAGGCAATACTTCGGAAACTATCTTTAGAGATGAACATCTTCTTTGAGTGTGTGGGTGTGTGGGGGAATCACTTTTCACTTTGGTACTGGGATATGTAGCACAAATGCTCACCATTCTTTAATTCGGGAAGATGATGGACATAACAATGGGAAGTGTATATATGGAACAACTAAATAAAAATATGCATTCCAAAAGTAGGATGATCATTCTCCACATGAGCAAGGCTGGTATCTGCGCTAGTGCTGTTCCTAATGATGATCCATGGGCTGGTGCCTGTCCTTGCACGATCTGGTGCTGGTTCCTGGAGAGCTTCCAGAAAGGAATCAGATCATTATAGCCAGTGGGCATAAAAATGATTATTGTACCCTGGAAAACAAAATTGCTGGTCCCACACATCAGGTAGTTTAAGAAGCACTGTTGTGCACTACAGCCTCCTTCGGAATGAATGGCACTGAGTAGCTATGCTACTTTCTTATATCCTTGGTCTCGCCTATATTCTGAATTTTTATGTTGTTTTCAAGTAATATTTCATCAAATCCATTCCCTTCCTGAAGTCTTTTTGTAGTGGTCCTTAACTTCTAACTTTTATCTGAGGCTTCAGCTGTCAAGTAGTCACATAAATCTCTCAAGTCCTTATTAAACAGACTGTTTATTTGCTTGGATAACAAATGTGCCTGTTCATACTTGACATCTCTTAATTTTCATGTACAGACCTACTTGAGTTCAAGATACTTACCGACATCTGTGACCAGTTTCAAATATTATCAAGATGAAAAATACATTTTAAAAAAAGATTTTAAAAACATGCCTCTTTTTATAGTACCCTGATGTTAAAAGCACTTGAACTGAAATCCGCCCCCCAAAAAAAACCCATTAATTCATATCTTCCCTACTCTTTAACTTAAATTTGGTCCGCATTGATGCATGGAGATGGGTTAGGGAAACCTTCACATTAGAGTTCACAAATGCTACCACTGACTTAAGTGGAACAGACTTGCATTTGTGAACAGTAATAATGTTTGCACTCTTGCTGTGCGTTCGGAAGATGTGTAGTAAGATAAAGATGGGAAGAAGATGGCACAGAACTTCCAGGTGCTTTTATAATCTTAAAGGATCTTGGGGGCAAGAATCCTCTTCAGAACTGTCTCAGCAGGGAGTTTGTTTTGATCAGCAAGTGGTAAACCAGTTTTCTTCCAAATCTCTCTGCTTGTAAATAGATTTGTACAAAAGCATTTGAAATATCTATTGTGCTTTAGTCTGAAGATGCTGACATGACAGAGTGCGAGCTTCTTAGGGAAAGGAGGGATGAAATGGAATCCTTACAAAGAAATTTCAGGGAGCTCTTGCCAGCACAATAAATAGGGGAGAGTGGAAGTGTTAACGTTTTGATTGAGAAGCACAAAACAGTAGTGAGCAGGATTGGCTCTACATCAGGAGGGGAGCAAGAGAGAGGGACTACCTTTGTTGTAGCAGTGGTTTGAGTTGGTGGTTGCATTGACAAAACCATGGTTACAGCCATTGCTTTGCCTCCACATTATGCTCTAAGTGGAGACAGGCCAGAATTTAAGAAGCTGGACCCAAAAAAAAAAAAAAAAATGGAAACTCCAAGACTTGCTTTCCTGTAAATTTAAACTAGAGTTTGAGTCTGAAATACAATCCACCCTCCTTATCAGCAGACTTGCCTTCCATGGATTTAACCATCTGCGCACGTCAAGCCCCTCTTTTGCTTAGTGGCAGCATGTACACTGATAATGCCACCATTAATTTTAATGGGGCTTAAACATGCACAGTTTTTGGTATCGGTGGTGGGGTCCAGAAAAGATCCCCCATGGATACCGATATCCGGTTATAAAACTGATATCAAACATGGTTTGCCATAATAACTGAATTACAACAACTAAAAAATCTTGAAAAATCCTGATATCTGAGAAATGGTGGAGAAACTTTCGAAGATCCCCTTTTGATTTCGACTGAACATGTCATTTTGTCACATTTTCTTTGAAATTCAATGTTATATTCTTTATTATATCTGGAGCAGTAATAAGAAAATAAGGTTATATACCTACCTTTTTATTAGTTTTATTTTACTTAGTTTCTTGTTGTATTAAATACACTTTTAAAATTCTGACATTATTTCTCTGCACTCTTTCCTTTGATTGCAGTTTGGTGCTGAATTTAGAAGATTTTCTCTGGATCGCTATAAGCCAGGGAAATTTGAGGACTTCTACAAACTTATCCTTCACATTCATCATATATCCAACATGGAAGTTATGATCGGATATGCAGATATACATGGGGATCTTCTTCCTATTAATAATGATGACAACTTCTTCAAGGCTGTTTCAAGTGCAAACCCGCTGCTTAGAATTTTTATACAAAAACAAGGTAAGATAAGATGGTCATCCATTTCCTGAAAATGTAAGCTGCTTGTTTCTTCAAATGATTAACAGTTTTTGAAGCCTCAGTCAAGAGGAGAATATTGTTTGCATTAGGTCCTCAGCCACAGTATTTAAGTAGTATATATAAACTGTTATTCTGAAAGTACAGTAGCAGGAATTTATTATGAGGGACAAGACTGATGTGGATCAACTTATCAAAATAGCATGGACTCAAAATAATGTACATATTCCTTTCATTAATACAGCAAAAGAAAGTGATGTTGCATGTGCTTTTCATTATTTAAAATCCCTTCCTTGGTATGTAGGAAATTTAATTTGGATCTATATATATATGTATAAAATATATATGTATAAAATAAATGACAGCTGAATTTCAGAGAATGTTAGGTGCACAATTTGAAGTCCACTAGTGACTTTCCTTAAGTGTAAACTGGATGAGAGAATTGATGTATACCTCCACTTTCTCTTCTACTGCTGCCATAAACAGGTAGAAAACTTTTTTTAAAAAAACTTACACATATTAGAAGCCAGTATATTTTTAAACAAATAAACACATAGTTCTTTCCCACTCTTGCATTAGTTCCCACTCCACCCAATTCGCTTGCCTAATTTATTTGACTTGCATATTAGCTATCCAAAACTGCATTGCTAAACCATTCTCAGGCTTTCAAAGGAATTGAAGCAAAGATTTTGTTCCCATGTGGCTCTGTTTACACTTTGTCTATGATAGCTAAGCTACAAAATCATAGAGCAGTACAAATGAGGATAAACTTTCTCAGGAGTGACATCCAAGCCAGTTCTATAAGGTTACCATAATTTTTTGTGGGTTTTTCGAGCTATGTGGCCATGTTCTAGAATATGGCCACATAGTTTCACAAACCCACAAAAACCAATGGATGCCAGCAATGAAAGCCTTCGACTTCATATAAGATGACCCATTCTTGCACATAATCAGGGGCCTGGTTTGGTATGTATCAATCCATGTGTGTGCAATATAAGATTTAAATGAAGTGTAATTAGGATGTAGATTTTTGGGACTGTCCCCTGGTTTTCATAACTGTAGTATGAGTGACATTTTTATTGTATGATGATATAGGGAGTGGTGGTCTTGGTAGCCTCATCGTGTATACTGGCTCTTGGTCATAACAAATGACAACTGTTTGCAAATGCCAGGTCTAGCTTAAATCATGAGGAACAGCTTCTTCTTTTGTCATGCCAGTGTCAATTCGAATTTACTTTTATCTCCAGATCAATTCTCTCTCGAAAAAACATAATATGCTTCTTATTTAGCTTGGATGTGGTACTGGAAAATGCAGAGCCTGATGATCTTGCATCACATTGTTAAAATGCTCTCTTATTTAAAAAATGCAGTGAGGAGGAGGAGAAATGGGGTGGGGAAAACAGCTTAGTCCTTGAGCACTTGCAGTAAACACACTGATACATTTGACAATCACGTTTTAGAAGCAGTAGAATGTTATACCTAAAGCCATAAGCCATAACCAATGCTAATACTGTTTGGAGTAAGATACATCTTCTTCCCGTATTCTTCTTTTTCTATTCCCTTACCAGCCATTATCATCTTACAGCTGCTATTCAGTTTCACAGCTTCAAACATAGAATAAGTCAAATATTGTGTATTGTTTGGAGTGTATTTGAGAGGCATAGATATCTGAAGAGAACTGCAAAACTTTTTTTAAATACCACCTCCTAAGGACGGGGAGTGTAGTTGGCATGGTCTGACCTCTCTTTTTGGCCCTGAAACAAAACATTCCTTCTTGCCAAAGCATTTTAATTCTTTTTCAGTTAAAAATTTATTCATTTACTTGCTGTTTGAATAGGTTTTTATGCCTCTTATTCTGTAACATTACTGTATTTGCTTTGTTCTATTGTTAATGTATAATACCTGGGGATCTGATGTGGATAAGTGTAGCTTACGTATTTTGATGGTGATAAAAAGGGCTCAGTCTGATTTCTAATTCCAACTAGAGTGGACTTGTAGGATCAGTGCAGTTTATGTAAGTATTGACTTTTGTTCAGGAGTGGATTCAAAAGGTCTTCTCTAGTTGGGACTAACACTTGCATTTGGGCCTAAGGTTTTTCTCTGGTGCTCAGTTTTTGTTTTGTTTTTTGCTCCTGGGACCAGAGCACTCAGGAATTCCTAAGTAGGAAATGGGTGTCTTCCATATGCCATCTTGTTTGTTGCTGTCGCTTGACACTGGCTGAGCAGGTTGTGACTAGATTACCATCTTGGACCAATATCCCTCTCTCGTTTCAGCATCAAGGGAAATGCACAGCTGTTCTGCTCCAGGCTTTTTTCTTTCCCCTGTTAAGTATGCTGAGCCATCAGTGCTGCTAATCGCAATGGAAACAGACTTGTTTCACAGGTGGAGAAGTTAATAGGCTTCAGCACGTGGACCTGGGTTTAAATCCCACCTGAGTTTGACTGGGGTGGCCTTGGGGCATATTGTGTTCATTTAGCCTTTGCCCTCTCTTTGCAAAATGGGAATGCTGCCTTGCTTCACTGACGTGATAAAGAAAGAAAGGTTATCTGCCCCAAGCCTTGGGGATTAGAGCAGGAGACATATCTAAATAAAAATGTAGGACAGGTAATAGGTGAGCCATTCTCTCTCTGCCTTGGTATGGCTAGACATCCACTGGTCTCTTGTAAAAGAGAGTATTTGTGCCCTGCTACTGCTGATTTCTCCTCTCCCCCTCCCAATCCGGGCAGGTTGTAATACAAAATTCCTCTCTTTAGATACTCGTGAAGAACATTTTTCAACTTTGCTTTTCTGGAGGGGAAGGCATGGCTTTGTTGGCTTCCTGGCAGGCACACATGAACAGGCAACAGTGATCAGCTCGCCAAAGGGCACATCTTCTATTTCTCTTAAGATCAATGTGCAAGACATTTTCTACTTGTAGCAGATGCTGTTCTCTTGTCTTCCCCTCTCAGCCACCAGCAGTTCCCAGCTCATTTATCACAAGAAGCTGCAGCCTTGCAGTGTAATGAGCACTTAATCCTTTCTAGCTTTATGCAAATACTGGAATCTGTGCAGAAAGCTGTTAAACAGTTGCACAGCACTTAGTCCTCTAGGCTGTTTCACATATCCCTTTCCTTATCCTGTTTTATATACCTGTTATCTTGCCCAGAGCTGAAAATGGTTCCTAGAAGGTCTCCTGTCCAGGCATTGTCTTGGCCCTGATCTCTTTAAAAGCACACCAGGCAGAAGCACCCAGTGTGCCTTCAGGTAGAGCACTGTTTTGTCCCCCTGAAGCAGAGTCTAATGCTTCTTCTTTTTCAATGAACTTGTTGTATTTATTGAAAGGATATCTGTCTGGTAGTAGCCTCCAGTAGTATCTGGTTTGTTTTTGTTTTGAGCACTGTAATGGAACTCAGGAAGCAATCCTAGGAAAAATAGTTGTATTTTTCCACAGTGCACTTCCACATTCACCATGGCTAGCAGGCTTTATGAATTCTGTGGTAGACTCTAGTTGCTCTTAGATTTGTAGGCTGGTGTGTGTGAGAGAGATAGAAACAGAGATAGGCAGACAGATAACATTTGCACTGTTTGATTCAGCTGTGTAGAAGTGATGCTTCCTGTTACCAGTGTGCTAAGAACATCCTGAAAGTGTGCCAAGAATGTAAGTGACACGTTGGATCAGACCAAAGATGTGTCTAGTCCAGCATTCTGTTTACACAGTGACTTGCCAGTTGTCTGTACAAGCCCTTCTCTTTAGGGCAAAAAGTTCAGCGGGATATAATTTTGGTTTTGTGACAAGTACATCCCTTGATAGTGTACCAGCCTAGGCTGCCTTGTTGGTTTGTGCAAAGTGGATGTTTGTAGTGCTTTGAGAGTACTGAATTGGTTCCTTAAAAAGGGGGCAGCATGGTATGTAAAGCTCCATTAATGTAGTTTGACTACCAGTTCCCAGGCTAGCATTTGTTTCATTGGTTTCTCAAAGCAGCTCGTTTCAAGCATCAGTAATAGTACAAAAGAGTTTTTCCCCCTTAAGTAGAGCCTGGAGGAGAGATGTGGTTGACCAGTTTTGATGGAATGTTTGTGTAAATGAACATCAAACAGTCAATAAAAGGAAAACATTAACACTGTTGACTGTCTTTTCTTCAGCTGAAATAAAAAGGATGCTTCTCACTAACTTTTCTGAGGCTTGGTTTGAAAGGCCCAGCCCTTAGCTAATATCTGTGAATATTCTGGATAGACTTAGTGGTGGTGTGGGCTCTCAAAACTTTGTTCTTCAGTAATTAAGGCCAACCAAACCTGAAATGTTTCCTGTAGTAGCAGGTTGTAAGATTCTTCATAGATTGTGTGTGTATGTGCTTTCAAGTCAGCTGTCAACTTATGGCAATTTCATGAATTTCATAGGGCTTTTTAAGCCAAGGAATACTTAGAGGTAGTTTTGCTAGTTCCATCCTCAAAAATAGCTGAGAGCACCCGGTGTTCATTAGCAGTCTCCCATCCAAATACTAACTAGAGCTGACCCTGCTTAGCTTCCAAGATTGGGTGGAAGCTGGTGCCTTTAGGATATTTAGACCCCAAATTTGGAGTAGTCACATGGGTACCTTAATTCTGAAGAGGCAGGAGAAAATAACCTTTCTGTGCTGGGTTAAAAGACAAGAAACGTTGACTTGCAGTACATAGGACCCCCATGAATGTAGAAAAACTGCAAATAACAAAAACACTACATTTTTACTAAGAGAACACCTCTCTAGGCATCTCTAGGTCCTCCAGTGCAACTCTGTGGTCAACATCTGCCAGACATTGGCCATCGAATTGTGCTGAAGGAGCTACATTGGCCTAGTAGAATGTTCTTTCTTGCAGTCTCTAGGTCCTTCAGTGTAACTTTTAAAGTTGACCATAGAGTTGCACTGGAGGACCTAGATATTCCTAGCGAGAGTATATTAATAAAATCTGTGAATAATCAGATCCGCAAAAATCAAAGCCACAAATGTGGAGGGATGAGTTTAGTTCCTAATGCTTCAACCACAGGTTTCATTTCTGATGGCTAGGATCCAGAGGTGTGCATGCCCAACAGAATTTTCAGGTCCTCTTCCTGAGGTTTGCTTTACAGGTTTCTCCAGAATATGGAGGGGTTTTGCAAAAATCTCCTGCAATGCAAATAGCAATGAGAATAATGCTGTTTGGAAGAAGCATACTGGCCAGTCATGATACATGGATAGTAAACTGAATGGATATTTCCACATTGGATTACCAGTTCCTTTATTGATATTTCTACTGTGCCTTTGTCAGCATTCTGACATAGAAATTAAGCAGGTGAGTACTCTTTCTGGCATAGTGGTATTTTTTTTAAAGAAAATTAAACTCTTTGTGCCACACTGATAGAAAAGGAGTGAAGGGTTCAGGTTTGTTTTTGAGTTGTCGTTGTTGTTTGGCAATCCTAGTTCTACTGCAGCCATAACCAAGTGATAGTTACCATCATCACAGTTTTCATTACCACTTCTATGCTGTAATGATGTTCTCTTCTTGCATATTTGAATCTATGTTGTGTGGTATTCACAGCCAACAAGATTATTTAGTATCCAGCTCAAATTTGCCAAAGCAAAACTGATCAACCACCGTTAGGTGTGTGTGTGTGTGTAAATCCAGAAGCTGCTGTTTCAAGATATGGCAGCATATGGCTTTAATTAGTTTTTGTCCCTTTTAACATACACTTTGGAGGCTTTTGTGAATAGAGAGAATAGCTAAAATGTCTGAGGCACTTTTAACTGGCTACCTCATTGGGCCAGGGTTGTTATTTGGCAAGGGGAGAATTTTCTGTATCTGGATGCAGAGGTTCTGCTTAGGGGAGCTTATTTATTTGAAGATTAAAGAATCCTTTATCATCCCACACACTTTTTTAAAAAAAAAATCCTTGCATTTATTCTAATGTACAGATTAGTAACAGCAATAGTTCTATGGCATCTAACCATCATAATGGGAAAAAGTTACTGATTCTTCATTTGTATCGCTCCCTCTATCTCATATTCCTGAGAGACATAGGAAGTCATTAGATCTTTTGGTAGATAATGTGTAGTGATAGGAAATTAAGTCCAGAAGTAGCAATACAATACCTTACTTAAAAGGGAGAAAAAACACTGCTAAAATTAGAAACTTTAAACAGGAAATGTAGTAAATGCTTCTGAATTAACCTCCCACTAACAATACTCTTGTTAAATGATGTAAATGAGTAAATAATGCAGGCAGCATGTGGATATACTGCTTTTATCGTGACATTAACAAATACTTAATTACTAGAGCACATGTAGGGTTTCTAGTTTGAGTTGTTGCTTCTTTTTGTCTTGGCTGTATCATCAACTTTAAAAGAAACAGAAATGGAACTGGATGTAGCTTTGTCGGTTGGGGAGTGTCTTTTCTGACATTATTTTGAGAGCTGTGAGCTCCTCCTGTTCCACTTTGTAATGTTTGGCATCTTAGGTGACACGAGAGAAGTCCATGTCATGCTCCTTCTTGGGCTGGTGGTAACCTGAAATCTAAAGAAATACATTTCAATTACCATTGGACTACAAAGTTTTTCTTTTAAAAGTGTATTGAATGTACACTATTATGGCATATAAAGATGGCTTTAAACAAAGTATACTAAAAGAAGCTGTTCCGTGCCTTCAAGGAGTTTCTGATTTATGGCAACCCTCAGATAGGCTTTCATGGTGTTTTCTTGCCAAAATTTGTTTGGAGGAGGTTTGTCATTGCCTTCCCCTGAGGCCAAGAGCCTATGACTTGCCCAAGATTACACAGTAGGTTTCATGGCTCAGCTGAAAATCGAGCCCTGGTCTCCAGTCGTAGCCCAGCCCTCAAACCACTACACCATACTGGCTCTCAAAGAAGCTGGACATTCTTTAATTGGAAATTCTTGATAACCTGTACAATGCAGATTGCTTTAAACAGAAGGAATCACAAAGTAGGTAGCATGGTACCTTGTTGGGAAAGTCTGTTTTTCTTTTCTAAGTTGGTTTCTTGTGTGGATTTTTGGACGGACAGAGTGCTGTTGTTGCAAAAAACGAATAGCATGACCATTTACTGGCAAGTAAAGTTTCAAAAAAATCCTGTGAGAGGCTATGCTTGGCCAAGAACTCAAGGGCCCTGTGTTTTAAAGGACTTTTAAAAATACATAATATATAAAATGTTTGTATATGATGTAAAATAGAGCTAGAGTGGTGTAGTGGTTTGAGTCTTAAGACTGCAACTCTAGAGACTAAGCTTCAAATCCATAAATAAATAAATAAATAAATAAATAAAATCCACACTTGTGCACAGAAACCGTCTGGGTGATCTTGGGCAAGTCACACTCTCGGCCCCTGGGGAACACTTCCGGAACGGAATGGGGATGCTCGGTGGTGGCGGCAGCATCCCCATTATGTGGTAAAATCCATTACCCGCCGCCTCCCATCCCCAGAGCTGGAACGCAAGTGACCTGTTCCTCAGCCAATGTGGTAAACTTCATGGTCTCAGCCTCAGGGGAAGGTGATGATAAAGCTTCTCTGAACAAATCTTGCCAAGAACACACCATGCCGACCACCATCAGTCAGAAACAACAACAACAAATCCCACTATTTAGAATGCACTTAGTTCTTTTTCCTATTGAGTTTAGTACATTTGGGAGCCAGTGTGACATAGTGGCTTGGGTGTTGTAGTGCGACTCCGGAGACCTTTTTGGCCCAAAAAGGTTCTCCATCACTGTCCTAGGGTGAAGTGGGGGGTACAATAAAGGGCATGGGAGCTCCATGTGGCCTATGGCTTTACTTTCTTTGCCCTTCTTCTCTGCATAGGGTACTGTGTGGAGGAACAGTGCCTCACCTGCTTTTTGCACAGCCAGGATGAGGCTGTGCCACATAGAGATTTCCATGGGTATTCTATGGGAAACATTCTAAATACTTGCACTGAAAAAGAAATATTAGAACAGAACTTTGCTTTTTTATTAATGGACTTCCAATATTAATCTGCCAATTGAAACTAGTCTGGTATTCCTTAATAGTAAAAATAAAAAGGGAGAGTTTGCTAGATGCAGCTTGCTTTGTGAGTACATCAACTCATATAGCTTAAAGTTTCCCTGGGGAAAATGATATCTAATTGCCATTGCTGTTTTTCTCTGTTCTGATTAAGCAGATTACAATACTTAAGTATGGTAAGTTGAGCTACATCTAATAGCAATAGCTACCACCCATAGTCTTTTTAAACACCTGTTTAAAGACCATTAACTTTGCTCAAAAATGGGAGTACTTTGTTTTAATGAGTTTGTGAACTGAACTGTAAAAAAACCAACTTTGTTTGGAGAGATTCTGGTGTGCCTCCCTTACCATCCTGAAGTGCTTAAGCACTTTCGCTTTTGTAAAAATGTCTTGGAATCACTTGCTATACTGAGTTTTCACCTGTCAGATTTACAAAACTAGTTGGAGATCACCCTCCCCCCAATATTTCCCCTTTGGTAATGGTATGTTTGAACTTATGATGGCACTACAGCACCTTGTTAGAAGGCTACCTGGGTTTATGTGTCTGTACATTACAGTTGTGAATATTTATTGCTATTAGGTTTGGATGACTTTCTCAATTGTTCTGCAGGCATGGATGGTCTCATTAAGCATGCACCTCTTTTCACTGCTCCAGTCATGCTGAATCACAAGTATGTGTGTAAATGGAATGCAGTGATCTCATTGGACTTCACTTACCCTTGCAAATTGCAGCCACAAACTATTTTTCAGCCTCTGAATAGCCAAGATGATTGTTCAGGAATTCCATTTTCCATGCTTAAAATACAAGCCACTGTTGAGTGGAGAAACACAAAACATCACACTCTTGTTTAAAAGCCCAGAAGACAAATCTGTGTGTGTGTTCTTTCTTTTTTACTGCTAACATGTAAAGTTTTCTTGGTGAATAAATTAAATTTTTCAATAAAAGTTAAACAACAGGTGTTTTAGAAAAAGGAGCCTAAGGATGGAACTCACATTCTCTTATTCATTATTAAAAAGCAATGCATTAGTAATGGGTTACTTTTCTATCATTTAGTTAAAAATAAGAAAATAGCCTTAAATCCTCCTCAAAGAGCAATGTTTAAGAAAACTATAATGGGTAAATATGTACTTTCTACACATTACAAAAACACATAATGATGTTAGCCATTGTCAAATTATTTTTCAAAAAATTTTTTTTTTGTTGCTGCCTTGGAAAGCTTGTTGCTTCCAGTCTCTGCCATGAGAGAGTTTGGAATGCAGACCATATTGCAATCTGTCGCAAACCAGGAATCCTCAAGATTTGTTGGAATACAATTTATATAATATAGTTTATGTAACAATGAGATTATGTGAGTTATATTCCTACACATTTGAGAGCACCAGATTGAATGTTTGACTGCCTTCACATTTCTTAGTGTGTGCTTCTGGTTCAACTCTTTAGAAAGAATCCATTTGATCTGTGTGTATACTAAACAATTTTACAAATTAAGACAGAGGCAGGCATGTGGACACCCTTACCACTCTTTACTTTGACCAAGATTTATGGAAATGCTTCACCTGGAGTCTCTTCATGACTAAGTCTCCTGTGTCTCCAAAGAAGAGCAGTTATTAAATGCTTTGTGCCAGCATTTCATTTCTGACAGGCTGTTATTCCTATTAGCCTGCTGAGTCAGACTAGAGGAATTATCTAATGGGGGAGAGGAAAGGATGTTTTGAAGGGGGTTCAGAGAAATCTCCAGCAACTGATGGTCTTGTTCTCTTGGTTGCCACTGAGATGTGTTGAATCAACTGAGCCCTTCTGGGCAGCTTTCCTATTCCTCACTCTTGTAGCATCTTGAAGTCATCCCATTCCTCCCCACCCATCCTGCAAGGGGGGAGCAGTCTTATTTTGGTGTGTTGGCAAAACTTTTTCTTGAATTATGGCCATGAGAATGGTTGAAAGGGGGTGTGCTAAGCTAAATAGCTAGTGCCTTTTTGCCAATGGGTTATTTTTGGTGGCTTCAATTACAGCCCTCTTTCTCTCACTCTCTTGTTCTCCCTCTGGCAACCGCACTGGTGTCATGTAAATGTATGCTGAGTTGCAATAGCAAAGCCACTAAATGAATAAGCCCTGTCTGGGGCAGGGGTGGAGGGAAAGGACACGTTTACAGCAGTGTGCCTTTCCCATCCTACTCTTACCTTCCCTTATCTATCCCCCCCCCAAAAAAAAACATTTTAAAGGTCTTGGCTGCTTCTAATAAATATCTCTTGGTCAAGGATATTTTGCCTTGAGAGTAGCAACAGGAAGTTTCACTTGGAAGATGCTGCATAGGAGCTGGGATTGTGGTTAGGCTTTTAAATGTTGGCTCAGAGGGAAACTATGAAAGTGTTTAATGCTGAATTTGCTTGGTGTGTTGCACACATTAATAGTTTTACATCTGATGGTAAGAATTACGACAGTTAACTTTACTGCAGTTGCATGCACTGTGGAAATAGAAAAGAGAAGTAATGTCAGTTCCCTTTAAATTGCGCATTATAGCAAGCAACTGCCCCCCCTTCTTTCCCAGTCTTCTTCTCATCCAGTAAGATTCAGTGTATGCACATGGGTTTTGTGAATGGCAAAGTCTTCAGTGTCTGACTTCTGTTTGAGAAGCAGCCAGGAGTGACTAACTCCCCTTAATCCAATTTATAGGGGATTTTCTCTGTTTCTGTCCTTCTCTTTCTCTCTTTTAAACATCTACTTTTTGTTTTTATTCCTTCTCAGTTGGTAGAGAAGCAGAAAGGTCTGTGCTAACACTAATTTTTCAGATTCCTTTCACACAGAGGTTTTCAAATGGTACTTTTGGGGGTTTTATTCTCAGAATTTGGGGGGGGGGCATTTTTTTGTTTGTTTGTTTTTTATTAGAGCTCCCAGAATCCCCCAGGCAGCAAGGCCAAGACTTTTTAATGTTACAGTGGTATTTAATTGTCCGGCTACAGCCTTTCCCCATTTGTAAATAGGGTATAGTCACTGCATTAGATCCAGATTTTGGATGAGATCCTGAAGTAGATCCAGATACTGTTATTTACTTGAAAAAGGGCTGAAGTTTCTAAGGGACTAGAAGTCCCTTTGATTTCAGGGAGTCTACGTGACTAAATAGGATCCAAACCATTGTGTATTAATTGAATTTGCTGGCTTATTTGTGCTCTTTCTTTCTCTGCATGCTTCATGATTCACCACTTTCCATGGTGGCTCCTGTAGGTATAGGCAAGGAAATGCAGAGTCATACAACTTTCTCTTATCGTATTAAGTTCTTAGGGTTGGGGGGGGGAGTTTTTTATATCATTGCTGTATACATAAATAAACATTCATCTGCTAAGGAGGCTCAAACGAAAGCTTCTGATCCTTCTGTGGTGCTCATTACATCATTTTCTCGTCTCCCAAATAGCTTCCATTCCTGCGTAAATCCAGCCTAGTCTTTGACCCAGCTACTGCCCGATGCAAATGGGAGTTGTTTCAGCCATCTATCCTTTCCATTGCTCAATACTGTACTACCTGTAGCTTTCCTGCAAACCCCCCCCCCCAACTGCTTAGAACCATATGTATACAGTACTATTCATTCTAGGTCCCTTCAGATGTATTTTAAAAGTGTGTCTTAGAGTTCCAGATGTTTACTGAGAAGTCAGTAGATGGTTAATGTATTTTGCTAGAAATCAGCTCATTTTGGATCAGGGTTGAGCAATAGATGGCCACAGATATTATTAGACTTTAACTGACATCAGCTCTAGACATTAGAATTAGGGTTGAGGTGTGATGAGAAGTGTAGTTCAAGAACATTAGGAGGACCACACATGTCTTACCCTGCCAGTTCTGTACACAAGCTGAGAGTTTCACTTTACGCTAGGGTTATCCCTGGCTAAGTTATCCTCTCAGACTTTTTCCAGTTCCCCACTCCGTTGGACTACCCCTTTATGGCAAAGGGGAGATAAATCATCAATACTAAGAGCCATAATTCACTTTTTTAAATAGATGATTAGCAGAGCAGCATAGCCAGTACCCAAAGCATACGTATTGGAATTGGTGTGTGTGATGTAACATTTAACCAGTTATCTAGAATCAGGGATAAGAGCCATAGTAGCCTGTTTGACAGATAAATCCAAATAAGCAAAATGTAAGGATGAACACTTTTTGATATGTCAAGGGGCTTTAACCACTTTGAAGGAGCTAGATAAGCCCCACAACCTCAGCATTGTCGTTCAGTTTGGGCTGAGCCCAGAATATACAAAAGCCGCAGATTCATTAAGTTTCAGAAGAGATGCACATTACAAATACAGCCTATTGTACGTGCCCTCTGTAGACATTGTACAGCTTGTGCTGCAGTTGTACTGGTTTGCCCTCATTATAACTCCTTTTTGAATGCTCCTTAGCTTAGGTAAAAGCATTCTTGATACAAAATATTAACTCTTCAACATTCATGAACATTATTCATTTTTATCCCTTTTCTCTATATCTCAGTGTTGTATGCTGTGGCTATACAAGACCATGAAGCAAAAGCTACTCTTGCTGCTATTGGTGGCATTCCTTTTTACACTAGCTATGAACCATTGGCTCTGAACATAGCAAACTACAGTACTTCTCACAAATTGGAAATGTGCTCACCTCACCCATGACTACCTATTGTAAGAATGGGAAGATCAAGTTCTACTGGTATGTAGGCACTCTGGTGCCAATGACATTTACTTCCATCTGCTATCACTCCCATTGAAGAGCGAGCCTACCTGGTTTGGAGAATCCTGGGACACCTGTCTCCACACCCAGCCTCTTCCTGTTGAGCCTACGCTAGCTGTGTTGAAATAACTCCCTCATGCACAGTCGTTAAAAAAAAGCAACCAACAGTTGCCTGTCCAAAGGCCAGTGCCAAAATTCTGAAACTTAAAGCTTCTGGGAGGAATTAATTTTTCTGCCAGTATCATATGTGCTGTGTCTGCTGTCTTCATCGTGCCAAACTTTGAATTGCTCTTTAGGGAGTAGAGTAACAAAACAACTGTCATCAGCAGTTCAGCTACTAGTAAATTACAAATTCCATTTCCCTCATCCCACATATCCAAACTCGGGCAGGCAACCTACACTAGATGCTGTTGGGAAATGGGAGTCTTCCTATCCTAAAATGCCTGTATTGGGTGGTTCACAACTAACAACAGCTTGTGGGTCATTTGCTTCTAAACAGTTTGCACATTGGTTGTGTGTGAAAGTGTGGATGAATGCATACAGTGAAAATTTTAATCTCAGTTCCTGTTGTCTTTAAAGCATGCTTCTCCTAGTGTTTTCTGGCAACTTGGTATATGTAGATTTATTGGAATGTCTTCTCAAGGGTTCTTTAAAATACGCCCTTGCTAATAAAAATAAAACACTCTGTTGCTTTTTTTCTGAGTTGAAATCACTTTCAGCAATGTCCAGATACAGCGTTGACATGATGACTCCTACTGAACAGCCCTTAGTTTTTCTGAGAGATAGATTGTGTGGGAGTGAAGTTAAATCCTTGAAATTTTCCTAATTTTCTTCTTCTGTGAAGATCAGTCAACTTGCATTGTTGTGTGTTAGAGGACTCCAGCAAAGGATAATGAGATGAGTATTAGATCCAAGTTTGGGGATGGTTCTAAGTTCAATATTGCATGCCACTGTCTTTCAGCCTAATCTTCTTTGTCGATAGTTGTTGTTATTGTGTGCCTTCGACTTGTTTCCGACCTCTGGTAACTGAAAGGCAAACCTATAATTGGGCTTTCTTGGCAAGATTTTTTCAGAGGGGGTTTGCCCTTTCTTTCTTCCATGGGCTGGGTTGGTGAGAATAAATCACAACTGTAAAGCACTCTGGGATCTACAGATATAATTCTTCCCACCACCACCCCCAAATAGAGAAGATACTTTGATTACCTCTTTACTATCTGCTGTACTGTCTTACATATACAGAAAGGTTTAGTTTTTTGTGAAATATTTGCACTTAACAATATTCACTAGCCTTTTTTATTTTATTTCAAGTACTTTTGGCTAATAAACATATATTCTAAGTGTTATAAATCATAATTTCAGCCAACATACTTATGTCAACAGACAAAGGCCTGAGGAATGTATACAAACTCTATTCCTGGGCTGATCAGTGAACCTTGGAAAAAATTGGAAACTCTTTAACAAAATGGTGCATCTTTTGAACCAGCTCCAGTTCAGGTTTGCAGTGGAGTTGAATCCTTGCTGTTCTCAGTGTAGCTTTATGAGACATGCCTTTTCTTTTTTAAACTTTATTCTCTCAAAGAAACCAATAAATGTCATGTCTTTGCTTCCTTTCAAGTCCAGCCTGGTATTCTTATCTTGAGTCATGTCTTTATTCTTGAGAGGGAGTAACAAGATAAGGTAGGCTCTTAGCCTTTCAGTTTTGAAGCATATATTCCAAATGATAAACCAGCTGCAGTGCCAGTTAAAAGCAGATCCAAGTCACAGCCAGTGTGGAAGAGTGTTAGCAAGACTGGTAGAATGTTGGGCACGTTTTACTGTGTAGTCTCTCCTGTATATTTTTAAGATGGTGCCACCCAAATAAATTTTTAGCATGTCACATCAAAATCCACTCCAGTTTCGAGCTTACTTCATGCCTGTTGTAGATTGCCTTAAGTATATATTTGTCACTATATATATAGTGACCTTTCTGCCACAGTGCAGATAGTAATATCCAAAGTTTCAGTCTGAATAGTAAATATCTAGTCCATCATTCTTTGGTATAATCATGCATCATTGTCTTTTTGTCTGGGTTACAGACTTCCGTGTGTTTACAGAAATGGAGAGTGGCCACCATAGATGCTTCATCCCATTAAACATCACTAAGTATACCTGGGTACCTATATATCAACAGTAGTAGGGATGCATTCAGTCTGCAGCCTCCATTTTGGGACTGTTTAACTGGAGATCTATTGGCTACAACATGTCATTTGATTTTTTTACATACTTCTATTTCTTCCTCATCCCGTAACTTTTGTACCAGTTAACTTGCTGAGTCTTGAAGAGATGGAAATCTTCCACATGTTTGTGGCCTTTGGGGTACTTTGAATAAAGATATTGTCCAACGGTTAATTAAGTTAGCCCTCAGGGACCATGTGGCAGCTATAAGTCTCTTGGTATAAGCCAATAGCAGGCAAGAGAACTGTAGTTCAATCTGCACTGGCCACTTTGTCAAGATAAGGGATGAAAAGATACCTGTAAAAACAATCTCTGTGGGTGTCTTACAACAAATCATTACTGGTGACTTACTGCAGGTTTGTTGGGATAATAACCAGAGCTGCATTCCACTTCCACAGTCTAAAGGACTCAACCGAGATAATTGCTCCTTTTTACCTTTTTATAAACTTGGTTTATGATGTTACTGAATTTACTCTGTAATTTTATTTCATATTTTTTTCCTTTTGGCATTTGCCTTTTTTAAAGAGGTATGATGTGAACAAGTTCTTTTGAGGATCTCAGTGTGGCACCCTTTCCACATTCTGCAGAAGCTTCTAAACCTATTCAAGAGTTAGAAATCAGTTGCATTAGAAACCAGAGCAGCTGGCCTTGGCTGCATGCCACAGCATCGATCTGCTTTCCATTTTATCTTGCTACACTAGAAAATGTATGTTACAGACAAGGTAAATTATGATAGTCCTGATGAGAAATCTGTACTTAGGACAAGATGCTACTGTTAGAACAGAATGTGGAAAAAAAGAATGGTTTCCCAATTGGCAAAGGGAAGAGGTCAGGCACGGCTACATACTATCACCCTGCTTGTTCAACTTACATGTAGAAAATATCATATAAAGAAGGTTTAGACTTAGAAGAAGGAGGAGTGAAGATACGAGGAAGGTACATCAACAATTTAAGATATGCAGATAAAGCATACTGCTAGCAGAAAAAATCACAAAATTGGAACAATTACTGAGGAAAGTCAAAGAAGAAAGTGCAAATGCAGGCTTGATGCTAAACGTAAAGATAACAAAAATAAAGAGCATGGAGGATGTACATAAATTCTCCATCAACATGTATGGATGTGAGAGCTGGTCAGTGAAGAAAGTGGATCAGAAGAAAATAAACTCCTTTGAGATATGGTGCTGGAGAAAAGTGCTGAGGATACTATGGACAGCCAAGAAGGCAAACAAATGGATCCTTGAACAGATTGAGCCTGAACTCTCCCTGGAAGCCAATATTATCAAATTGAGGCTGCCGTACTTTGGCCATATCATAAGAAACATGACTCATTAGAAAAGACAATAATCATATGACAGGTAGAAGGTAGTAGAAAAAGAGGAAGACCACATGCTAGATAGCTAGACTCAATTAGAGAGGTCACACGCCTGAAACTACAAGGTGTAAGCAGAGCAGTGGAGACAGGGGGTCTAGGAGATGTCTCATCCGCAGGGGCTGATTCAAAAGTAGTTAACAACAACAACAACAAAGTACAAGTAGAGCTTGCAATCTGTAAGAAAAGCCCAATTTGCATTCAGACCACCCTGCTTTTACGTATACAGTGCAAGAGAGCAGAGCATGGAAATGCTGAAAATAACTAAATAAATAAATATTAGCATATAATGAGATACTTTTGCAACTACAATTACCAGAATGGCATGGCCAGTGGCCATATTGGCTGAGAAAGTCTGGGAACAATAGCCCCCCCAAACTAACACTTTTATTTGTTTTGATCAAAACTTTAATGGATAGCCATACTCTTGTTGTATATACATTGTAAACTTCTTCAGAAAGAAAATCAACTCATGTACAGCTAAATCTGAAGCACACTGCAGAAATTATCCAATTTGAGACCACTTTAAATGCCCTGGCTCAGTGCTAGGAAATCCTGGGAACTGTAGTTTATTGTGGCACCAGAACTCTCTGACTAAATGTCTCACAAAACTACAGTTCCCATAATTCCCTAGCATTGAGCCAGGGCAGTAAAAGCGATCTCAAACTGGATTATTTTTGCAGTGTATTTTGGATCTTAGTCAGTGGTGGCTGATGGTTCTTTTGCTAGTGGAACATTGAATCTGTTCCAGGCATTGGTAGATATTCAAAGAGACTGGCAGGGTACCAAACCCACTCTCAAATAATTTCAGTAACTACTTTAAAGCTATCCAAAGCCTGGAATTGTTTCATTGTCCCACTGGCATGGGAGCTACCAGCTGCCATTGTGTACACGTTGTACACAAGCGTTCAAACAAATTCACTGTTCGTTGTGTTGAAACACATTCCCAAAAGTATCCTGGCTCTGGAATTCTACAATTCCTTGACAGACCTCCAGGCAAGTCCTGTTATTTTCGTTTAATCTACTGTACAATGAATATGTTTACATCTGCTGGTTTTACAGACATCAAAAAGAGTTGCATAGATGACAACCTTTTCTCCTCCTCATCCAAAGCACTTCTACCTCTCCCTTGATCCCTTTCACAAAAGCACTTCTCAGTTTAGAATCCCTAACCTCATCTTGAAGTCAAAATTTAAATTTCTTCTTCGTGGTCTCTGCGAATCATACAAATGGGTTTCACTGCGCCTGCGCAGTGCTGCTCGGAACCTACTGGAATCACTGGGCAGAGTTAACTCTGCAACATATTGAAACTTTTTGGCGGTAACTCCGCCCACCCGTTATAAGGCCCCTGCCTTCCCGCTCTTTTCCCCAGTTCCTTTTTTCCGCCGCGCTAGCTGCTTCAGAGGAACTTTCGCTTGCTTTGCTTGCTTGGAATCACTTTCGTTTTTTTGACCTCGGACTGTATCTTGACCATTCTTTGTCTCCCGCCCCTGGTAACTTCGGACCTTCGGACTGTTGACCTCGTTTTTGGATTCTCCCATCGGCTTTGACGACTTCGGAAATGCCTGTGGCTTTCAAGAAGTGCGACATTTGCAAGGGCAAGGTGCCCGTCCAGGACCCGCACTCCTCCTGCCTGCTGTGCCTTGGCCCGAGCCACGACCCCAAGGCTTGCCCGCTCTGCAGATCCCTCTCCTCTCAGGCTCGCAAGAACCGTGAGTCCCGGCTCACTTCGGCGATCGCCCTGGGGAAAGTGCAGGAGGGAGGTTCGCGGTCCTCTTCTGTCCCGCCGTTGGCGCCCCCCGCTTCATCATCTCGGGCAAGTGTCTCCAGCGTGGGATTGGGGAGAGTCGCCGTCCCCAGCATGGTGTGTGTCCCGGCCGGGACCCCTTCCACCACCTCCGATGTGGCCCGTGGCTCCAAACCGCCCAGTGCCACCGACAAACCCTCCAAGCGCCCCCATAAGTCATCGGGGACTGAGGGTACCGAGCGGGCCTCCAAACCGAAGAAGGGATCGGAGGGCTCCCGTTCGAAGGAGGCTACCGAGCCGGAGGTCCATCTTGCCTCGCCTTCATCCTCCAAGGCATCCAAGGGATCACGCCATGCGATACCTAAGGAGCGGACCGAGCCGGTGCAAGGGGCAAGGTCCCCCAGACTGTCGTCGTCGACAGCGGCTGCTGTCCTCCTGGACCTCCCGGACAACCCGTTCTTCCCAACGGAGGAGCCTCCCAGGCCTGGGAAGAAGAGGCACCACGACGAGGCTGGTCGCGATCCTGCCCCTAAGAAGGCAAAGCCCTCCAAGAATCGGCTCACCACCGACCCACCGAGGATAAAGGAGAAGAAGCGCTCCCCCTCCAAACAGGCTCGCCCCTCCACTTCGTCAGCTCCCCGCGACCAGGAGCCGACGCCGGTAGACCAGGGGACCCCGGTACCGGACACACCTCTGCCTCCTCCGACCATGGATTTCATCCACGGGACGGATGACACCGCGCCTCCTCGCTCCCCGGAGCATCGGTCGCCTTCCCACCCGGCAACCAACGATGAGGAGGTCTTGCCCCGCGGACAAGAGTTCCCGGACCTTTTCTACAACATGCAGTCGCGCCGCTACTACATGTCGGTTCCGGAGGACAGGGCCTTGAGGGAGTTCACCAGGCTGAACCCCCATCCCGTAGACCGGGCCAACCCGTCCAGAGCGGTCCCGACCGTGTCGGTCTACGAGAGGTCGCCGTCTCCACCCCGTAGACGCGAGAGGTCGCCGTCTCCACCCCGCAGACGCTCCCGGTCTTCAGTCGACTTCGCTCCAACCCGCCCGAGATCCCAGGTCAGAGTGACGGATCCTCTCTCCTCCGACCTGGACTCCGAAGACGAGCCGCTGCCACCTTCGGAGGCACCCTCGGACGAGGATGTCCTCTCGGGTTCGGCCTCCCCTCAGAGGATGCACAACCCGGAGCCGTCTTCTCCGTCGGACGACGTCAGGTCCTTTACGGAGCATGTGGTCAAGATGGCGAGGGCCCTCGACATCGAGCTCGCTTCCGCGGAGGACGACGCCGAGGACCCGGTTGAGCGTCGGGTGCATGGACGAGTCCCCACTCCGCCGTGCCTGCCTCTCCTTCCCTCTCTCCAGACCATCGTTAAGAGGTCCTGGGACTCTCCGGCCGCCCTATCGGCACCCTCCCGCAAGGTGGAGTCGCTCTATAGGGTCGCCCCGGCGAGTTGCCCTTGGTTGGCCGAACACCCCAGGCCGAACTCTGCCATCGTCGAGGGAGCCCAACACAGCTTCGTCCCGAAGCAGGCCACCTCCCCTGTCGACCGGGAGGAGAAGAAGGTGGACGGACTGGCCAAGAAGGCGTACTCGGCATCGGCTCTTGGGGTCAAGGCCGCCAACTACACTGCTTGCATGGGGGCCTACATCCAGACCCTCATGGAGCGGATCTCCCCCCTCGTCCCGAACGTCCCAGACGACATCCAGAGGCAGCTGGTGGAGATCAGGGATGAGGCGCACTCCATCGGAAGCTGGCTAATCACCACTTCCAGAAATATGGCGGACTGCTCCGGGAGGGCCATGTCAGCATCCATGGCTCTTCGGCGCCATGCCTGGTTGAGGGCCTCCGACCTCAACCCGATGGTCAGAGCTGCCATCGAGGACATGCCGCTCGACGGAACCGGCCTTTTCCACGCCGAGACCGACGACCGCCTGAACCGCAAGTTCAGGATGAAGGCGGCGGCGAAGAAACACGGCATGTCCTCAACACCGGCTTCTCCGTTCCGCAAGCGACAGCGCCCGTGGCAGCAGCAAGGTCAGTCACAGGGGACCTTCTCCCGGGATCGACAGCCCGAGCAGCAGGGCTCTCAGAGGCAGCGCTTCCCCTCGCAGTCTTCCTCCTCCTCTGGCCGTCGCAACTTCCCGCCTCGGTACCGCAAGTCCCGCCGGCAGGACACCGACCAGGGGAAGAAGAGAGCCTGAAGGGACGCAGCGCGCTTCGTCTCCCCTTCACCCCTCTTCTTTTTGGACATTTTGAGGCCCTATGTTAACACCTGGGCCTCTATAACATCAGACTCGTGGGTTCTCGACATCGTCCGCAGGGGTTACGCCCTCGAGTTCCAGGAGCTCCCTCCAACTGGAGCCTTCATGTCCACTCCCCCCCTCGGACACCCTTCTCGACGAAGTGCGCACCTTGCTTGCAAAGGGGGCAATCTCCCCGTTGCCGCCCGACCAATCTCCTCGGGCCTTTTTCTCCAGGTACTTCACGGTACCAAAAGCGGATGGGGGCATCAGGCCCATCCTGGACTTGAGACAATTGAACTTGTTCCTTGACTACCGTCGCTTTCGAATGGTAACCTTGGCTTCCATTCTACCTCTGCTCCACCAGGGCCTGTGGTTCGCGACCGTCGACCTGAAGGACGCCTACTTCCACATCGGGATCAGGGAGTCCCACCGGAGATTCCTCGCCTTCGCTGTCGGCTCCGACTCGTACCACTACAACGTGCTTCCTTTCGGCTTGGCCACGGCTCCACGAGTCTTCACGAAGTGCATGGCACCGGTGGTGGCATACCTTCATCAGAAGGGCTTCATGGTCTTTCCCTACCTGGACAACTGGCTGTTTGCAGCCGAATCCCAAGACGAGCTGCAGGAGGCAGTCTCATTCGCCTTGCGCCTCCTGGACTCCCTTGGACTGGTCGTCAACGGGGGAAAATCCCACCTTACGCCGACCAGGCAGGTCAAGTTCATCGGGGCCATCCTCGACTCCGAAAACTGCCTAGCCTTCCTCCCTCCGGACCGATTTCAGGCCCTGACAACATCTCTCAGGCCGTGCATCTCACACAGAAGGGTGAGAGCCAGAGACGTCCAAGTCGCCCTGGGCCACATGGCATCGACGACATTCGTCACTCCTTAGGCAAGACTTCGTCTTCGACCCCTCCAATCCTGGTTCCTCTCCGTTGGGGGACCCGCCTTCAAAGTGGCTCACGGTACCGAGACCGGTGGCCGCTTCCCTCAGATGGTGGCTAGACAGCTCCAACATCTGCACCGGGATGCCCTTCCATCAGCCCCAGGCACAGCTGACTCTGACAACCGATGCATCCCTGGAGGGATGGGGCACCCACCTGCTCGACCTTGTCGTCAAAGACAGGTGGTCCGCACAAGACAAGCGCCTCCACATCAACGCCTTGGAGATGCTCGCAGTGGAGAAGGCTTTGAGGGCGTTCGAGTTTGCTGTCTCAGGGAGAGTGGTCCTCCTCAGAACGGACAACACCACCGTGATGTACTACATCAACAAGCAAGGTGGTACCAGGTCCAGGACCCTGCTCGACCTCACGCTCCGCATCTGGGACTGGTGCATCCAGAGACGCGTCCTCCTTCAGGCGATCCACCTTCCCGGGGAGGACAACGAGCTGGCAGACCGCCTCAGCAGATCTCCATCGGTGTGCCACGAGTGGAGGCTCCATCCCGAGACGGTCAGCGACCTCTTCGATCGGTGGGGAACCCCCCGGATCGACCTCTTCGCGATCAGCTGGAACAGCCACTGTCCCCAGTTCTGCTCCAGGAAGCGAATGGACGGATCCCTCGGAGACGCATTCGTTTTCCTCTGGACGGGGGAGCTCCTCTACGCCTTCCCTCCGTTCCCTCTCATCATCAGGGTGGTGTCCAAGATGACAATGGACCGCTCGCACGCGATCCTGATCACCCCGTGGTGGCCGAGACAGCCGTGGTTTGCATCCCTTCTCCACCTCTCCAGGAGATGCTTCCTTCGTCTCGACCCACGTCCGGACCTGTTGTCGATCCAGGACGGACGGATTCTCCACCCGGACATCGAGAGCCTGCCGCTGGTGGCCTGGAGGATTCGGCCCTGACTGCCCTGCCGGAGGCAGTGAGGATGGTGATCCTGGCTGCGAGGAAACCTTCCACCCAGCGCTCTTATGCCCTAAAATGGAGGAGATTTTGCCTCTTCCTGGACCAAAAGGGCTTGTCTCCTGCTCAGGTGTCCACTCCAGTGGTGCTGGAGTTTTTGATGGCACTTTTAGATGGAGGGCTGTCCCTCACATCCATCAAATGCTACCTTTCTGCCATTTGTGCCAAGTACCAATTCGGGGGAGGGTTTCTTTCTTCAAAGACCCCTTGGTGAAAGGGTTCCTGAGGGGTTGTGCCAACCTTTACCCTCCTGTGTCGGTACCAACACCGGCTTGGAGTTTGGAGTCGGTACTGTCCGCCCTCCAATCCAAGCCTTTTGAACCGATGGCCACAGCGGACTTGAGACTATTGACTTGGAAAACCGCTTTCCTTGTGGCCATCACCTCTGCCCGCCGTGCGGGCGAACTTTGTGCCTTACGGAGGGACCAGCCGTTCCTGAGGTTCCACAAGGACAAGGTGGTCCTCCGTACGGACATTACCTTCCTGCCGAAGGTTGTGTCTGCCTTCCACATGTGCCAGGACATTGTATTGCCCACTCTGGCATCCAATCCGACGTCGGATGAGGAACGGCGCCTGCACTCTCTTGATGTCAGGAGAGCGCTCGCCTTTTACCTGGACAGAACTGTGGCCTCCAGTCGGTCCGAGAGACTTTTCCAATGCTACTCGGAACCGAAGAAGGGGTTGCCTGTGTCTGCGCAGAGGTTGTCCAAATGGGTGGCTGGTACCATCCACCTCTGCTATGAACTGATAGGCAAGCCTCTCCCTGGCAGGGTTCGGTCCCATTCCACAAGATCAGTGGCAGCACCCTCCGCGTTCCTGTCGGGGATCCCCTTGGAGGATGTCTGCAGGGCTGCTGTCTGGTCCCAACCCCTGACTTTTATTAAGCACTATAGGTTGGACACCAGGGCCATCCGAGACGCAGCTTTCGGGAGGGCTGTGTTGGTTTCAGGATTGCATTGATTGCACTACTGATGTTTTGTGTTGTACAGTTGACACTGTTTAACATTTGTTGAATGTTGGTTTCCACAAATCCTTTGAGATCGGTCTTGCATGACCTCTGTTCCCTTCTCAGGTTTAGCAAAGTTATTGCTATGTGATCTGTGCATGAACAAAAAGACTGACTCTTTTATGGTTCAAGGTGTTTTTATTGTAATAAATATACCTTTGGTTTACCATAGCTTTGGTTTCAGGACACTCCCTCCGCCGCATACCTTAGCTTGTCAGTCTAAACCCATTTGTATGATTCGCAGAGACCACGAAGAAGAAGGACAGGTTGCTTACCTGTAGCAGTATTTCTTCGAGTGGTCATCTGCGAATACATACAAATCCCACCTGTCCGTCCCCTCAGTGTCCTGCTCTCATTGGCTCTTTCCATCGCCTGCTTGGCGGAAAAATTGCGGAACTGGGGAAAAGAGCGGGAAGGCAGGGGCCTTATAACGGGTGGGCGGAGTTACCGCCAAAAAGTTTCAATATGTTGCAGAGTTAACTCTGCCCAGTGATTCCAGTAGGTTCCGAGCAGCACTGCGCAGGTGCAGTGAAACCCATTTGTATGTATTCGCAGATGACCACTCGAAGAAATACTGCTACAGGTAAGCAACCTGTCCGTCTTTTGCTCAAGGGTTTGGTCCAAGATGTTTTGTGCAAGGCAGTAAGAAAGAAACTGGAATGAGAACTTTGCGTTGTACTTATTTTTTCTGGCTTCAGACAAAGTTCTTCTATCACCATAAGTCTTGTTGTGTTAAAGACAGTCATGTTTAACCAGGAGTATAACATTATTCTTTTCTCAAAGGATCTTTGCCATAGGAAAGAAAATTGTTTGCCAAAGAATAGAGGCAGCCTGTGAACTATGTTTTACACCAATTTACAGTTTCAAACATAGTCTTGGTTGGTTGGGGAGGGGTATGTATATGGAACTTCTGTGAGGAACCTCTGTGAAATATATGTGGAACCTCTTAACAGCCTGAACCAAGATTATGGCTTTCTGGCTCCACGCCAACTGGGTAAGGCCTCAGTTTCAGACTACCATGAGGCTTTTGGAATGATAACTATCTTCCAGCAAATGGAGAGGCTCCCAGTTTCTGCAAAGAGGACTTTGGACCAGTTTTCTTCTTCCAGGTCCTTTCTGCAAAGTCATCTTGGACCTTGTTTTTCTTGGAAGTTTAGTAAAATAAATAGTTGTACTGCACAATGAAATCTACGCTCTTTTTCAAGCAGCTAATAGGGTACCCATGTGCCTCCAGAAGATATTGGACTCCAACTTAAAAAATAAATAATAAAACTATAATAAAACTTTTATTTATATCCCGCTTTTTGTTACCACAATCAAAGTGGCGTACAACCTTTAAAAAATACAACAATATATACAATTCCCCCCTTAAAAAAAGATTAAACAAGTCTATACATTAAAATTACAGACAATAAAATCTAAAAACAATGGTACAGTGTGCTGGCTAGGGATCATGGGGATCATCATTGCCTAGGGGGCAACAGGTTCTTCACCCTTGCTGTCAACTATTGTTGTTGTGTGCCTTCAAGATGCTTCTGACTTATGGTGGCCCTACGATGAACCTATCACTGAGTTTTCATGTCAAATTTTGTTCAGACAGAGCTCACTGTTGACTTCCTCTGAGGCTGAGAGAGTATAACTTGCCCATGGTCACTGGGGGGAGGAGGTTTCCATGGCTGAGTGAGGACTCAAAAACTAGTCTCCATAGTCCAACAGTTAAACCACTATACCATGCTGGCTACCACTGGTAAATATACAAGACCTAATTCCTTATTGATTTTACAGAGGTAATGTGGTCTACAGTTTTCACTAAGGCAAGAACCGTAAAAGGTTCCAAGTTTCCCACCCTGGCTTATATGATCCCTGAGTCACTCAGAAATGTGTTGGAGTCACAGGGGGATATATATATGTGTGTGTGTGTGTGCGTGCGTGCGTGCTTAAAAAAAAGGAACAAGGTCACTTTTGATCCAACACAAGCCATTCATTTAATTAGGTGCTAGGACTGGATCTGGATCTTCTAGGTTTGAATAATGGGTTCAGTAATGTGACATGAGGTTTGAACAATTGATTAGTTGATTGTTTCAATATTTGAAGGGATGCCATATTGTTTTCTGCTGCTCCAAAGGATAGGACCCAGAACAATGGATGCAAGCTACAGGAAAAGAGATTTCACCTAAATATTAGGAGGAACTTCCTGACAGTAAGAGTTGTTTGACAGTGTAACACACTCCCTCAGAGTATGGTGGAGTCTACTTCTTTGGAGGTTTTTAAACAGAGGTTGTCATGAATGCTTTTATTGTGACTGGATGGCCCTTGTGGCCTCTTCCAACTATGATTCTGTGATTCTGTAGTGTAACATGATAGCATCCTTCAGAGCTGAGCCTTACCTGCTGAACATGTTGGGGGCTTTCTTAGGTAATGATTAAACTTGTGTAACTAAATGTGAAAGCCATGATCATTTGCACAAAGCAATGACTCTTCAGCCTCTGTCTGCAAGGATAGTGGATTGGGGTAAATCAGCCAGCTCGCAGTCAATAGACTATTAATGAGGTATATGCAGTTTTGTGTGTGTGTGTCTGTTTAAAGTAAGCTGTGTCAAAGTGTCTGGGCTTGAACAGGCATGCTTTTGAAGAAGGGAGTGTAGCTATACTAGATTCTTGCTGCTCCAAAAGGTGCAGTAGGAGATCTGTTGCCTTAATTGTGCTTAAACAAGCTTAGGCTGGAAGATGTTTTTGCAAGGCATTTTGTGACATGCAGCCCAGCCTCAGATGAGCTTTCATGCTTTCTGCCAATAGAAAATAAGGTAACAAGATTTGTAAGGAAGGGCATTAGGATGTGGGTAACAATTCTGGATAGTCTTAATGTGCAGTATGAAATGATCTCTGGTTGGCTGGTACTCCTTAGCTTTGAAAAATATGCTTCTCTAATCCACTGTAAGAGCAACATGGCCTCAATCTTGAGAAAGGTTAAATAGTTGAAAGGTAGAGGAGGGGAAGGCCTCTTAATGCATATCACCTTAGCTGTGAGCTAAAAACTAGAGGCCTCTCTAGCACTTGAAACTAGAGTATGATTGGAGTGCATAAGAGGTACATCAGTAAGGGGAGGAGGGATTTTCAGGAGGCTTGGGTGGGAATCGAAGTCTTGGACACATGGTGGAAAACAGATATGCTGAGACAAAGGAACAGAGAAGGGGACAAGAAACACGGAAGGATCCCCCCCCCCCCGACAACTAGAAGTTTCTATATGTATAATATAGCCTGCCCACAAAATTTCAGCTTCCCCCTCATCACATAACCATGGGAGAATAGAAATTTGATCCTTTTAAAAATGTATTTTAAGAGGTGCTTATGATCTTTTTCCATGATTACATTTTTGGTTAAAAAACCTAGCATCCTCCATGCTCTGCAACACATAAATGCCAAGTATCAATGAAATATGACTTTACCAGTATTTCAGTTGTTATCACTTGTTTGTTGTTACCCTGATTACCACCAGACCCAGATGCACCTCTCTTATTTCTACTAAGCTTCCTCTAATGTTGAATCAGTATACATGGCTGCTATAACGGAGATGGGTGGCTTGACCAAGTTGAGACTGGCAAAGTGCACTGAATGGATCAGAAGCTGATTAACTATTACTCTAAAATCAATGTAGCAGTTTATACATATGCTATTCCCTTCCCCACCAACATCAGAAATAATATTGACCAGGGGGAATACTGATGAATCACAATAAATACCTTTTAACTAAAAGATTATAAATATTAAGAAAAAAATATTGTAGGATTGTTGTTGTTAGCTGCCTTCAAGTTGACTTTAACTCAAGGCAACCCTGTGAATAAGACATCTCCAAGACCCCTTATTCTCTGCTGCTTTGCTCAGGTCCTGCAAATTCAGGCCTGTGAGCTCCCTGTTTGAGGCCAGTCATCTGGTGTGCTGTTTTCTTCTCTTTCTAATACCCCTAGCATCCTTGTCTTTTCTAATGAGTTGTGCCTTCTCATTATGTAGCCAAAGTACAACAGCCTCAATTTTATCATCTTGACTTTCAGGGAGAATTTGGGCTTTATCTGGTCTAGGGCCCATTTGTTTGTCTGTAAAGCATAAACTTATGCTACCTGATTTCAGTTAGAAATCAGTTTTGTACAGTGTTGTTTTTTCTCATACTTGTTAATCTGAATGTGTTTCTGTGTTCAAAAGTATTTTTGTAGCACCTTTGAGACTAACTGAAAGAAAGAAGTTGGTAACATGAGCTGTTGTAGACTTCAGCCTACTTCTGATGCATATTTTGAAGTGGAGAATCCAGAGACAGACCTATATAACTTGTTTGTTTGTGAGAACTTCAATTCAAATCTTGTGTGGTATGGAGGTAAATAGGCAAGTACAGTTTTGTTGGCAAATTGTACTTGCCTACTCATATCTATAACACACAAGGTTTTGAATTTGAATTGAAGTTCTCACAAAGGAACAACTTATATAGGTCTGTCTGTGGTCCAGAACATGCATCTGAAGAAGCAGGCTGAAGTCTACAAAAGGTCGTGCTACAAACTCTTTTTTTCAGTTAGTCTCAAAGACCTAGATATTCCTAGAGAGAGTGTATTAATAAAACCCATGAATAATTAAAGCTGCAAAAGTCAAAACTACCAAAGTGGAGGGAGGAGTGCATATTTAAAAAGCAGAATGTAATTTAAATACTTTAACATTATTAGATCAGTTCAGTAAACATGTATGCTCTTATGATTTCTTTATGAAACTGCTCACTCTTAATGGTTGCTGAGTTCTGACATCTTAGCTATAATCATCAAAAGCTCAGAACATTTAACCTGATTTCCAGAGTTGGCTGGAAGACACTGCTCTTTAAACCAGATGCTCTTCTGCTTTTGTAATCCTATATCTCTGGGGCCTGGCTGGGGAAGGGTTCTTGGCATATGCTTGCAGGCAGTGTTATCTCTCATTTTGCTGTGTCTGTTGACAGAAGCTAAACCCTGGAATTAGTTAATTTTCTAGGGCATTTTTGGGACTTAAGGGCATTGCCTTAATAAGTTTGTGTTTTGGTCCACAAAATCTACACTTTAGATATAAAAATGAAACCTGAAATATCCTTCACATTATGGCACACTTTTAAATGCTGCCCACATGCCTGATTGTTTATGGTAACATCTCCCAGTGACCAAGGAAAGAAACACTTCTTGAAATACTAGTTTTAGAGATAGTAAAACCTACTTTTTTGAACATCAAGTCCCAGAATTCCCCATTCAGGATAGCCTGTGACCTTGCTGGCTGGGGGAATTCTAGTGAAGTCCAGAAAATAACATTTCTAAGCTTTGGTCCATTCGACAACAAGACCCTGCCATTTTATTTCAATTTGTTACCTATTCTCAATATTTTTTTAAAAAAAACTACTGTGGTGCACAGAAAACAAAAGACTGGCTTTACCCTAACCTTGGCATAGATTTCAGAATGCTTTATGGATGCATTTGTAAACGGTCCTCTGCTTCTCAAAGAAACATTGCATCATTTTTAAGATGCACTCTCAGCATATGTATCTTAACAGCTACCTTCATTGTTTGGAGATTTTGTGGTCAACACTTGCATAGATCTGCCAGGTTCTTCCAACTTCTTATATTCGAAATTCTTCATTTAAAGGGGCCAGACTCTTCTTCTATAGCTGTTCGGTTTCAAGGTCTTAACTGGAAGTCTAAGGAACAAATGAAACTATATTCTGTTGGGGGGGGGGAATTGATTTCATTCTACCTGCATTTATAGAAATTTCATTTTTTTTTCCAGCTGATTTGAAATGAATATCATGCTCTGCTTTGCTGGTGGAAAGTATAAACCATCCTTCTTTAGGGAAGTGATAAGAATAACCAGTTTCATGTTTGGACATCAGAAGTTTACTGGTTGCTTTCTGCAAATCCATGTCCCCTCCTCTTTTTGGGTTCTCTTAGGGTTTGTTTGTAGCATACTTTATATACTCGTGTATAAGTCTAGAAATTTGACCAAAAAAACCTGAGCCGACTTATCCATGGGTAAGTCTTGCATATATAAAAAAGGAAACATCTCCTGGTGAAAGGCAAGAGGGCAATCTGTTCTGGAAGCACTGACCCCTTACTAGTAGTGTCTCATCCATCCAGCCTTTTGGGTGAGCACAAGCGGTTATGCCTGCTGGGATTTTGTAAGTTCTTTGACATTGTTTTCCTTTGGTTCAGCCTTTAGATCCTTTGTTACATGTCCTACATTTTCCCCTCAATTTATTCACAGGTCATATCAAATTCTATAATTTTGGCCCCCAAACCTGCCCTTGACTTATAAATGATGTTGATTTATAATTGCGTATATATGATAGCTTAGTATTGGCTTGTATTGAATTAATTGCAGTTAGAGCCAAAGAGCATAAACCTTTGAGCAGTGGCAGAGTTTGGAAAAATTATTTTTTGGACCACAACTCCCAGAATCCCCTAGCTAGGATGGCCAATTTATTGTGATCAGTGCAGTGAAATGCAGTATGGTTGAGGGCTTGTGATAGGTGGTGGCTCACTGAGCTAAGGAGCACAGCGATGAGTGTGTATTTGGAGAAGTTGTGGCAGTGCAGGTGTTGCTCAGGGAGGACACATTGAGGCTTGATATACCCCTGGACTGAGCAGGAAGGACTGTCAGTTCCCAGAAATCATGCCAAAACACCAAAGACTGGCCCTGTTCTCCATCTCAGCTTTTGGCATTGAAAACCCCAATTTCCTTTAGCTTGAATCTTTCATTTCTTCTAAGCCCACACTCTGGCTTGCAAAGCCACACAATGACAATCTTTCGTGCTTTGGTATTTGTTTTACGTAAGGCTGGGAAGCTGAAATCTTATCCAGTGGGGGAAATGGGTTTTAATTGCACTAACATATGTTACTACTTTTCTCATATGGTTTATGTGGGCTAGCAGGATGTTTGGAGCTTCGTTTTATGGATTGATCTTTGCCATGCCTGCAGCTTTTGAGGCCTTATAGCGGTGAGCCAGTGACTTGCTTTGCTGCCATGGATAGAGTTGGTGATCTGTAGTAGCTCACTATACTATTCTCAGAGTAGCTGCAACATATTTGAACATGTTAAAAAGAAAGTGTCCATGGAACTGACAACAACTGCATTGCCAAGAAGCAACTCTCTTTTCTGACATTTCTTCTCTTTGGTAGTTTCTTGTCACACTCCCACTGTTCTTCAACTTTTCTAGGTAAAGATTGAAGGGGAATGTCTGTCAAAAAGCTTTAACCCTAAAGAATGGTTGAATGTGCGTTACATACATTTTCCTCCTCCTGGATAATCTTATGTAGCTGAAAGTAGGAAGTAGATTACTTGAAGGACCATCTGCACATGTAGGTTTTCTCACCTGCAGCCCCTTGTTTGCAGGATTGACTTCCTTGAGAAGTATGTTTTGAATCCTTTCTTGTTTTATTTAGACATGATTTTAAAGAATTAAAATTTCACCTATCTTTAGTTATAAAAAGGGTAGACTGGGTTTTAAATCACCATTGTTCTTGTGGTAATGTGCGTCAGAAGTTGTGACAGCTGGTTTGAAGTGATTTTACTGCTACTGTCATAGGGCCCGTACAGACAGGCCAAAGTAAAGCTGCTTTGGGTCACTTTGGAGGTATGCTGTTTGAATGATGCAAGCGTTAAGTGTCTGTAAGCTGCGCCAAAGCCACACTCCAGTCCTTTGGATTGGAGCATGGCTTTGGAATGGCTTCTGGACTCTTAGGATGCATGCATCATTTAAGATCTACAATAATTTAAGATCCACAATCCACTATAGGTCACATAAAATCATGGAAACTGATGGATATGAAACATAGAGGAAATGCAGGTTGCCTTGAGGACAGAGAATAAAGAGTTAAGATAGACTAGGGGCCTGAAGAGATAGGCCAAAATAAAGCTGCTTCAGGTCACTTTGGGGGTATGCTGTTTAAATGACATGTGCATCTTAAGAGGTCAGAAGCTGTGCCAAAGCTGCACTCCAGTCCTTAGGACTGGAGTGTGGCTTTGACGTGACTTCCGGCATCTTAGGACGCATGCATCATTTAAACAGCATACCTCCAAAGTGACCCGAAGCAGCTTTATTTTGGCCTGTCTGTATGGGGTCATAGTAATGCTAGTTTAGACATTGATTTTAGGTGAAAATATTTTTTTAGTTATTGTAGGCTACCTCCTTATATAATGTAAGGAGTAGTCTTACTCTAGAGCAGTGGTTCTCAATCTTTGGCTCTACTAATGTTTTGGATGGTGATTTAAAACCCAGTCTACCTTCTTTATAACTAAAGATTGGTGACATTTTAATTCTTTAAAATCATGCCTAAAAGAAAACAAGAAAAAATTCAAAACATACTTCTCAAGGAAGTCAGTCCTGCAAACAAAGGGCTGCTGGTGAAAAAACCTTGTTTCATGTCCTTAGTAATCTAACTAATCTTGCTAGCAGGTTCATACATGTGCAGATGGTTCTTTTGAGAGGCAGTACTGTATCCATATTCTTCAAATTAATTATTTAATATTGATTGGAGGGGTGGGGAGCAGGGCCCCTATGAACAATCCTGAAGAAAACACTGCTGATACTCTTCCTTTGTAGCTGAGCTATTTTCCTAGTGAGAAATAAATTCCATGGAAAGTTTGCTTGACACTTGGTTTTCTTCCTCCATTATGAGTTTATTTGTGGGGTGCATTTGTCCCTCCCAGGGACGTAGCCGGGGGGGTTGTTGGGGTCCAGACCCCCCCTTCCATTCGAAAAATGAATGGTGTTTGCTGCTGCACCGCTGCACTCAAGCCCCATTATAATGGTGGCACTTAGTCTGGACTCCCCCTTCCTAAAATCCTAGCTACGTCCCTGTCCATCCTTATATAATGTAGGGAGTGGTCTTACTCTAGAGCAGTCGTTCTCAATCTTTGGCTCTCCTAATGTTTTGGACTTCAATTCCCAGAAGTCTCAGCCATTTTGCCCAAATGATCTGGGATTCTGGGAGGTGAAGTCTAAAATGCTTGGAGCGCCCAAGGTTGGGAACCACTGGTCTAGAGTAACAAGATGTTCTCTTAGGATTAGGGTTGCAAAATTGGGGACCAGTATCCTTGGTCAATAGTTAAAGTTTTTAGGGAGCTGCTTTCTGGAAGATCCCCAAGGGATGTCTCGTTGTTTCAGCCATCACAGCTGCCATTACTCTTTCATCTCTGCATTGGTCAGGCATTTTCTCTCCAGTTTTTTCTGAGGAACTGTGGCTGTAGATCTTTGGTCTAGTTAAGTGCTTTATGACTTACCAAAGTACAGTCTGCCCTGGGTATCCACTGATTCAACCATCAACACTTGAATAGACAGACAGACAGTTAGTTTCATTCATTCATTCCAAAAAAGTAAACCTTGGCCCGTTACAGACAGGCCTAAAAGTGTGTGCTCTGCGCGTGCTAGGGTTACAAAGGGGCGTCCTTTCCAGACGCCCCCAACCCTAGGACGCGTGAAGCGTGCACAAAATGGCGGCGGCCGTTCCACACGGCCGCTGCCATTACCACGGCACGTTACAGACCGCCCTTTGAGACGGCCTGTAGGCGCTCCTTTCCCCAGTGTATTGGGGCCTCAGCTGCCACAACGGCAGCCTCCGAGGCCCTGATCCGCCACTTTCCGGGCCGCAAGGAAGCGGCAAAAGGCCGCTTCCCCCCAGCCTGGAAAGGGGTGTCCTTAGGGCTTCAAGCCCCAAGGACACCCGGCGGCAGCGGGGAGGAGGAGAAAGGGGCTGCTTGGCCCCTTTCTCCTCTGCGTCGCTGGGCGTAGCCATGTAAAGGCTGCGCCCAGCGACGCAAACCTGGAAGGAGCTCTGAAATGGAGCTCCTTCCGGGGCCGCAGAAAGGGCGCTCTATGCGCCCTCACGCGGCCCCACTATGTCACAACTGCGCCGCCCCGTTTAGAGGTGGTGCGGTCGTGACATCATAATGGCGGTGGCCGTGTGGAACAGCTGCCGCCATTTTGTGCATGCACCGAGCGCACACTTTTAGGCCCGTCTGTAACGGGCCTATGTCACGACCGCGCCGCCTCTAAACAGGGCGGCGCGGTTGTGAGTAGTGGTGGGCCGGCGAAGGCGCATAGAGCGCCTTCTGCGGCCCCGGAAGAGCTCCGTTCGAGCTCCTTCCAGTTTGCGTCGCTGGGCGCAGCCTTACATGGCTGCGCCCAGCGACGCAGAGGAGAAAAGGGGCCAAGCAGCCCCTTTCTCTCCTCCCCAGCCGCCGCCATGTGTCCTTGGGGCTTGAAGCCCTAAGGACACCCTTTCCCGGTGGGGGAGCGGCCTTTTGCCGCTTCCTCGCGGCCTGGAAAGTGGCGGATCAGGGCCTCAGAGGGCGGCCATTTTGCCATTTTATATTTTGCCATTTTATATAAGGAACACCATACTATGCCATTGTATATAATGAGACTTGAGCATCCATGGATTTTGGTATCCACAGGGGATCCCAGAACCAAACCCCAGAGGATACCAAGGACCCACTGTAACTGAACTGATGCTACAATGGCTGCAAATGGAATGTGGGTTTTTGTTTTGCTTTGCTTCTGTAGGGAGTAATGCATTTACTTGTTTTGCTCTTCTGGGTAATATGAAGGCCTGTTACAGACTGCCAGAATAAAGCTGCTTCGGGTCTCTTTGGAGGTATGTTGTTTAAATGATGCATGGGTCTTAAGAGTCCGGGGGTCACACCAAAGCCACCCTCCATTCCTAAGCACTCGAGTGCAGCTTTGGTGCAGCTTCCAGATTCTTAGGGTGCATGCATCATTTAAACAGCATACCTCCAAAGAGACCCGAAGCAGCTTTATTTTGGCAGTCTGTAACAGGCCCAACTCTTGTTTGTTTTTCTCTGGACCAGAAGTGGGCAAAGTACTGTACTCCTAAATTCCCTGGATGTTACTTTTTTCTGTCAAAAAACCCCTAAATTGCCTCTCTTGGAAATCTTTAAGAACGGCTCTTTACTTTTACCTGCATCATTAACATGTCCTCTTTTTTCCCTTCCAAAAACAAAAATGTTTCTGTGGCTACTTTAGTTTTGTTTTGGCCATTTTATGGTCATTTTTGTCAAGCAGTCTTGTCGCCAAACTGTTCTGGGGTAAAAAATTATCCCACAGACTTAATGAAACCCACCCTTGTTTAGACAGTTAACAAATCAATAAGCAGTCTTAAAATACCCTTTGTGCCTCAGCAAGCCATCTAAGATTACACAGGCGGGTTACAAACCGCCATAAAGTACGTGCTCCGCGCGTACTAGGGTTAGGAAGGGCCGTATTAGGGTTAGGAAGGTTCTTACCTTCCTGACGGCCCTTCCTCCCAGTACGTGTGGAGCGCGGACTTCTTTGCGGCGCCCATCCACATGGGCGCCGCCATTTTGACGTATTGGACGCTGTGCGTCCAGACATGTCGCGGCGGAAGTGACGTCGCGAGGGCGCACTCCACCCCTCGCGGCGCCACTTCCGCGTTCCGAAAAGGAGCGGCATTTCGACACTCCTATTTTGCTGCGCGGGGAAGCCTCGCGGTCTGGCCGCTGGGGCTTCCCTACGCAGCGAATGGCGGCGGCGGGAAAACGGTCCCATGAGGGCCGTTTGTAACCCTCCAATGTGTCCCAAATTATTTAAGGTTTGACAGTCAAGAGTAACTATTATTACAGTTCTACTTCAACAGCAACAAAACTCATCTCTTTTCTGGTGGAGTTACTCATTATTGCTGTTTGTTGTGCGCCTTCAAGCTGTTTTTGACTTAGAGCAACTCTAAGGCCAAACCTGTTATGGGGTTTTCTTGGCAAGATATCCTGGTAATAAGGCATAAGTGCCCTAAAAGCACCAGATCCTGTCTGATCTTATAAGCTAAGCAGGGTCAGTCCTGGTTAGTATTTGAATGGTAGACTCCCAGTGAATACCTGTTACTGTAAGCTATATTTCAGAGGAAGGAATTGGCAAGCCACCTCTGAATATTCCTTGCCTAAGAAAACCCTATGAAATTCATGGGGTCACCATAACTCAACAGGTGACTTGAAAGCTGTGCGCGCACACACACATAGCTGATACTGACAGTTTCCTTATCCACCAGAGTGAATGGGAGAAAATGTTTTTTACAATCTCCTTTGAACAGAAATCACATTTTTGATGCTCAGATTTCCTCTGAAAAATCTACATGGGTTTTTCATTATGCCAAATTGTAAAGAACATTCCTTCACAGCAAAAAGTTGTTACTGACAAGAATCTTGTGACTCGACTATGTATTGCTTTATCTCTTGGGGATATAGGCATTTGTTCTATCTTAGCTCTGGTTTTGCTTCTAATTTTGTTATTGAAGCCTTTTGAAAGAATAAGCTACAACTGTTTTTTGTTTTTCGAGGGGGGCATTTGGCTATTTTTACTTCAGCTCTAAAACTGTAATAAATTGTAAACAGAGATCCTCCAGATTCCTTCTGGCTGTTAGAGATATTTTCAGGGTTTTGTGCGGTCAACTAAAGTTTTTATGCACCCTCAGCTGGTTCTGTAGCAACAATGAGCTTTTCTTCTTTTCATATACCATATTTTCCCAGGGCTCTGCTGGCACAGGTCAGTGTTGCTGGTGGGAAACATAAAAATGTTTGGGCATGACGTGGTGACTACAAAATTTTTTAAAACAAAAGACCCATTTGTTAATGTTGAGCTTTTCCTCACAGAATGAAGCAGAAAATCCCTCGTATTAACCAAATGAAAACAGATCACGTGCAAGAGGGGAACTCTTTCCCAAGCTCTTCAGGAAAGTTGAAAGAGTTGGTTTAAAAAAAAACATTTTCAGCTGGAAAAGATCCAGTTCAAATATTTGAAAAGTTACTCCTGTGCATAACTAATTTCTTTAACAGTAGTTCTCTTTTTAAATATGAAACCTGTTTGGAGCAAATAGAAAGCAAGAAGCAACTCCAGGCTATTGTAGTAATTCCCTGTACCTTTACTTTTCTAAAGCATTTTAACATTTTATCAGAATTAACACTTTTGGAAACAAACTCACCAGCTGCAAAATGACATGCTTTCTCTCTGACCTGAAACTTGTGTATACACAGATGTTTTGGCTGAACATCTGTTGAAGATTAATTAAACCAATGTGGAAAACCTACCTTGCAATTTTTATTTTACTCTAGTATGTAAAATAATATTAAGTGCAAATTATATGGACATTAACAGTTTGTTTTGTTTAAAAAGTTAAGTAATTAACTGTGCAGCTCTCCGTAATAATATTAGGCAGTGTTCTTTGACATTTGCTGCATTAATTCAATTTGGAAATATCTCCCAATTGCCTTGATGGTTGTTTGTTTGTTTGTTTGTTTGTTTTTTGGAAAAATGAAATATCCAGAGTTTGGAAAAATTATTTTTGGACCATAGCTCCCAGAATACCCAGCAAGCATGGGCAATGGCAAATGTGCCTAGGATATTCCGAGAGTTGTTGTCCATCAAAGTATATTTTTCCAAACTCAGGAAAAAATGCTTTGTTTTATTTGCTGCGTTGCTTTTCTTTGTATCACCTGTAATACCTTGGCTCTGGAACCTGCTGCATTCTTTGTTATGAATCTGCAAGGGAATCCTGGCTTAGTGTCTTCCTTGGCAAAAATACCCCTTTGTCTGTCTTTATGCAATGCTCATGTGGAATTGCAAAGTGCATACTCCCATGAGTTTATGCATTGTTTTGTTTCCATTGGTGCAACTTTAGTGCTGGTAGCTCTACTTCTGTCTTTGCTGGAAAAGGGCTGCCACTTCTCCCACCAGTCCTCTTTTGCCTTTTAATTGCACTGAAGAAGAAAGAAGTGGGGGATGAGTCCCTGCTTCATTGCATAAGGTGTAGGCATTTGGAAGACTTCCATCTGGTATAATGAACCCTACCATCTTTGTCAAGGAAAGGCAATGCACAAGTAACTTTTGAATGCTGCATCTGCTTCCTTGCCAGGGCTGAGTCAAAACAAGGATGGCTGGGACATGCCATGGCTGGCTACAGTGCCTCAGGTTTGAGTAGTTTTGCCTTAGAGAAAAACCTAGCTGGAAAATCCAGCAGCAAAGGAGAGAAATGGGCTATCCTTCTTGATCTTCCATTCTTGTCATAGAGCAATAGTGCCTCCTAAAGCATGAAGTTAAAACTTCTCATGACCATATTTAGCAAATCCTTATTTCTGAAGTGGCATAAGTGGAAGGCCTTGTCAAGAAGACGGCATGATAGGTTTGCCTTGGGGTTGTCATAAGTTGGAAACAACTTGAAGCCACACAGCAACAAGCTAGCCACCTAACAGTGCTGTTAAGTGAATAAAGTGGGATGAAAATGTGTATACCACCATTAATTCCATGAAAGAAATAAGGTCTGTTTTTAATACATAAACACATGTATGGTATCACTGTCTTTTTCTTTTAAGTGGTTAATGAGCAGGTTTCACGAAAATGTTTTACATCTTTAGTGGCCTTTTTCTTGCAGCCCCACCATAATCACCTGCTACATTGTTCTTGAGGATCTGCCAGCCCTACAGCAAATTCTTGGAGGTCAAAGGAGTTGCAAAGGGAAAGTGGATTCAAAAAGGATTGCTTCCCTGCTTCTCTTTTCTGTAAATCAATGTCTCTGGTGGAGCAAAGAGCCTTCTATTAACAGAGAGAGATAGTTGGATGCATCTTTTGTCTCAAGTAGCCATAAATATTCCATGAAACCTGACATAATTATGACTAGTAGCATGAACTTGAGTCAAGGTAGAGGAGGTCTTGGTCTGGAAGGCACTGCTGTTAAAGCTGCATGATTAGGGTTGCCATAACCCAGCTGCAACCGGATTTTTCCCGGTTTTGGCGGCACCTATCTGGTCCCGGCACGGGTGCCGCCAAAAATCGGGAAAAGCCTGGTTGCAGTGGGGTTGCTAGGCAACCCTAGTCGGGGCCTAGCTGCCCTCCTCCTCCTCCACCGCGCATGGCCACGTGGAGGAAGAGGAGGGCAGTGAGGCCTGGGGCGGAGGAGGCTGCAGGGAGGTGGCGCCTCTTGGGCACAGCCACGCCAACCTCCCCACCTCCCTGCAGCCTCCTCGCCTCCTTCCTGGTCCCTGCGGGGGCCAAGAAGGAGGCAAAGCCCCGGCCATCGCTGGTGGTCTCCTCGCCTCCTTCTTGGTCCCTGCGGGAGCCAGGAAGGAGGCGAGGCCCCGATCCTGGCCTCCGATTGCGGTGAGGCCCGGGGCCCAGGTGGGGAGGGAAAGCCTCCTTAAGTGGAGGCTTTCCCTCGCCGCTTGGCCTCCGCTCCCTGCCGCGATCACAAGGGAAAATGCAGGACAAAATTTTGTGTGTCCTACATTTGAAAATTTTGTCCTACATTTTTCCCGGTTTGGAGGTCCGGCAGTATGGCAACCCTATGCATGATAGAAGCCTCCATTGTAGTTCTGTCCTCAGAGTAGTATGGCAAGATTACCCAGGCTGTTGTAGGCCTACTGAAAGTCAGCAGGAAATCCTGGCAACCTTTTTATGATAAGATGATATCACACTGCATTGTGGCCATAATGAACTAGGAGGTTGTCCAGGATGGAGTTTAAACAGTACTTTGGCTTGACAGTGCAGCTCACTTTCCCACACTCTCAGTGGGGTGTTTTTGCTAGGATCATACAGTATCTCAATCTGTGAGGCAACTCTTAAAATCCTTCTGCTGCAGTGTCTCTTCCATTCTTTTCCCACTATACTGCCTGGAATAAATGTGTCTCTTCCCACTTGTCACTGATTTTTACCACCGCCATCACAATATGTGAGATACACAACAGAGAAATGTTGGCAAGCACAAGTTTCAAAAACAATTTAAGTTTTAATCTTCCAAGGTATTTGCCAATGGCACTGAAACTGTATCCTTTGCAAAAACCAGGATGGCAGCTTCCTCTGTAAAAAAAAAATTCCTACAAAATAAAACTGCATTCCTTAACCAGAGGCAGTTCCAGGTGAGTCATATTTCCTCCTAGCCTAAATGCCAGTCTTCATTGGGTAATATTCAGTACTATAACTGGTAGCCATTGTGTTCTTGTTATTTTTTACTGATATTCCTTAATGATACCTAACCTGTTGTGAGGTGTGTGTTTGTCCAGTTATTTATCCTCCTACACCGCTTTGATGGCATGCTATTCTGGAGGACAAATCTCCACCCAGATGAGTTTGTAACTGGAATAACATACAGTGGTGCCTCGGGTTACGAAATTAATTCGTTCCGCCATTCCTTTCGTAACCCGAAAATTTCGTAACCCGAAACACTTTTCCGTTAGCACTGGAAAGCCTATAGCTGCACTTTGCAGCATTTGAATTTCGCGCCGAAATGAATTTCGTAACCCGAAAAATATTTCGTAACCCGAAACAGTTTTTGCCAATCCAACTTTTTCGTATCCCGGAAATTTCGTAACCCGATCATTTCGTATCCCGAGGCACCACTTTACTGCAATGTTTTCTCTCTCCCCATTATTGGCACTACAGTTTATTCAGGTATTTCCTCTACTACAGCCTGAGTGAATATATAGACAAGAGATTGCAGCAGTTCATGCCATCTAACATGGCTATGTTTTTTTCTGTGGCTCAAATATGGTGGTGACACAGGTGATGGAAGTATGGCTATGAAAAGTAGGAAATATTTTTTGCTTGAATAAATAGCTAGAAACACACCTTTGTATTCATTTAATACAAAAGGTCACAGCCAGAGATGTTGTAAACACAACTAAATGTTTATCTTTGTCACAGCATTACTATATTGGATTTGTCACCAGTGATGTTACCAATAGTAGATATTTTGTAGAACCAGGGCTTCCAGAGGCAAAGAGTAAGATGGCACCCTCCAGCCCTTCCTATCTACAGAACCTAACTGGTGTGGCAGCTGAATTTCTCTTTGATGCTGGCAGTGGAGTAGTGTCCATTAGCACACCAGAGGTCAACAGGACAACTTAATATGTGAAGGGCACACCATATGGTACCCAGCTCTCTCCTCCCAACACTTAATGTTGCCACTCTCCAGCATCTGCTGCCTGAGGCAACAGCCTCATTTCCCATAATATAGATTGAGTTTCCCTTATCCAAAATTCTTGAGACCCCCAAGGTGCTTTGGATTTATGAAATTTTCTTTATTTCAGAATACCTGTATTTATATATATATGTACATAATGAGATTTTATGAAGATGGGTTCCAAGTCTAAATACAACATTCATTTGTATTTAATACATGTCTTATACACAGCCTGAACATAATTTTATACAGTATTTTTAATAATTTTGTACATGGAACAGAGTTTGGGTACATTGAACCATCGGAAAGCAAAAGTGTCCACCCATAGAAAAAGTTTTGTTTTTTGGAATACTTTGGATTTCAGAATGCTGGATAAGGAGACTCCGCCCTCCACAACTGCCATCTGCCGGCCTGAGAGGGAGTTGGCCAGGCAAG
>NC_056525.1:177616166-177692272 GCF_019175285.1 Sceloporus undulatus
TAATATGTGAGGGCACAACCATATGGGTACCCAGCTTCTCTCCTCCCAACACTTAATGTTTGCCACTCGCAGCAGCTGCTGCCTGAGGCAACAGCCTCATTTCCAAATAGATGAGTTTCCCTTATCCAAAATTCTTGAGACCCCCAGGTGCTTTGGTTTATGAAATTTTCTTTATTTCAGAATACCTGTATTTATTTTATATATATATGTACATAATGAGATTTTATGAAGATGGGTTCCAAGTCTAAATACAACATTCATTTGTATTTAATACATGTCTTATACACAAGCCTGAACATAATTTTATACAGTATTTTTAATAATTTTTGACATGGAACCAGAGTTGGGTACATTGAACCATCGGAAAGCAAAGTGTCCACCCCATAGAAAAGTTTGTTTTTTGGAATACTTTGGATTTCAGAATGCTGGATAAGGAGATTCACCTGTATACAGTTGTGCCTACCTGTTCTATTAGCAATAGTAGCTACCTAACTGTAGAAGACGTGACTTGTTGCCCCAGATGTTTGAGACTACAATTCTTAACTGTCCCAGCCAGCATAGCCAATTGTTAGAGATTATGGGAGTTGTAGTACAAGACACCAATACTACTCTACATGGCACTCATAAAGGGAATCTTTCTTACCAGAATTCTTTCACGCTCGTTCCAGACGTTGATCCAAGAAATGATGGACCTTCTTTGAGGGTTATTCTCTTTACACAACTAAGTTGTATGGTGAAAGAGGGAAGTTCACATGTCAGGCTGTTGTACCACTCTTCTTTTCACATGCTCTTAATCATGTGATGAGATAAATAATAAAATAAAGCTTAAAATGCTGTGTCTCTGGCAGATATCTGTTGCAAAGGACTGCATAGTTCTGATAGAGCCAGTAAGAGCAGCCTGTCTGCCTGTTTAGACTTCCATGCAAGACTTTGCAAATCCTGGGGTTGTCTGTAATATTAAGAAACAGAAAAGGGAGGTCCTCCTTTACCCTGTGGGCAATGCCACTATATTTTCCCAATCAGGCAGCATAGAGGCAGGAGTCTACAGTGGAGCAGCTGGAGTGATAACTCTGATGGCAGTGATCCAATCTGGCAACTGTAACCTAATAGCTAAGTAATAGCTATGCTGTAATAGAGGAATAGCCTCACAACAGGGATGAACCTTTTCCTTTAAGTTCTTTATTGCAGCTGCCTCCTCTGGACTCTGGAGCAGTGAAATTGATCTAACTACATCATCTGCAATGTGTAGTCAGTTTTCGCACCAGAGGTTTTGCCAAGTTTTTCCCCTCAGCTGAGCTGCTAACCTTTCCCCCTCTTTAACGTGAGCCCTTGATGTTTAAGAAAGACGAGAGCAGCATCTCCTCCCCCACCCAAAAAAGAACCCTGAGACTGTAAGACGGTGAGTAGCTTGTGGCCCTACATATGTTGCAAGACTGCAACTCCCATAATCTCTCGTCATTAGCTATGTCGGCTTGGGTTGATGTAAACTGCATTCCAGATTATATCAAGAGGGCCACAATATTGTTTAAGATAGGAGTACTGAATACATTGTATTCATAATATTCTGTAAGAGCCAGTGTGATGTAGTGGTTTAAGAGTTGGACTACATCTCTTGGAGACCATGGAAACCCATTGGGTGACCTTGGGAAAGTCACACTCCCTCAGCCTTAAAGGAAGGGAATGGCAAACCTCCTCTGAACAAATCTTGCCAGGAAAATCCCATGAAAGGTTCACCTTAGGGTTGACGTAAGTCAGAAACAACTTGATTGCACATAACAACATCCCAGGTTGAGCCAAAGCTACCTAATGAGTCTTGTGTATTTGAAACTTGTGTTTGAGCAGAACTTGAAGTGGAAGTTCCAGTTATCGCTGACTACACAAGCACAACTAGCCTCCCATCCTGGCCAAGTGTGGAAGAGTGGCTTTGTAATCTTCATTGGTGCTTAGCAGTGGGTCAGAACTTCCTGATTAAGAATGTTACAAATCCAGGAATCTCTTCACTTCATGCAGTCTGCGTAATATATGGACATGTTTTAATACAACAGTTAGAGGAGATTTGTTTGGCCAAAATGGTTATATGTTGTCATTTGGAAAAATGAGTCACTGTCAGGTCTGCCATGTTTGTGCTGCTCTGGCCCTTGATTGGAGATGCATAAAAGCAAACAAGACTAAAATGTCTTCCAAGTGCACAATATCTCTCTCGGAAAATAAACAACAACATTTCCAGAAAATACTGTACCTTGTTTATATACGTAAAACGGTGTCAAGATCAAATTCTTCCCCTTGATCTGACTGGATTTAGGCATACAAAGCAAGCCAGAATGAAGTGAAACATGCAGCAGTTGAGTGTTGAGTCCAAAAATGGTAATTGTCTGCACATGAAGGAGTTTCAAGGAGGATCATCTATATGGTCATTTAGTTGTTGTATCCATTCTTACGCTCTGTAAGATTACTGGGTGGTAAGGATTGCCAAATTATGTTCCCGGAGTGGGTAGGGAAATCCTTTATCTTACATTTAAAACAGTCACCTAGAACAAACTGTATTGTGGCATTGTTGACTACCACACCAATAACCGGCCTCAGTAACATTTTGAGACAGGTTCTACAAGTCTGTTGCAGCCTCCCAATTTTTTCAAGAAAGACAAAGCTTTGAGGGAAGAATAGGAATTAGCCAGCATATTTGCAGAGTTCTTAGTAATGTTGTTCAGTCTCTTAGTGATGTTCTGGGACAAGAGTGGAAATGTTATAGTGCAGGTCACATCAGAAGTACACCATGATCTACAAGACTGTAACAAACTGCTGAGGTGAAGTCAGCTGGTCATTCATATTCTTGCAGCAGTCTTCTAATAAGGGAAGCCAAGGGATGTGGTACAGTCAATGAAGCCCTGATGTACTAGAAGGTTGTATGTTTGGGTTTAACACCAGCATATCATTTTCCACATTTATCATGATCCCTAAGGTATCTAGAGAGCTATTATGTCAGGGAGAATGCTGCCATTTTCTCTGCACATACTAGGTTCTATGTACAGAGCATTTTATGAATGTGAGGAAAGGATGTGCAATTACTGAAATCAGTGGGAATAAAAATACATAACCTCTTTAGGCGTGCACCCTTATTAATGTGACGCTATGTGTTTGTTTGGGATGGGATGTAAATGTTGTTCCTACTTGCAGATAAGCTCAGCTTGAAACAGATGCATATCATTTGAAATAATGTTTTAAAACCATGGGCTGGAATTTTGTTGGGGTGTTACAAATGTGTGGTATTCACAATCCCTACACATTCCTCAATTGAGGGGACATGTAAGAATTATTAAAGCCCCCCTTTCCCCAGGTCAAGGTTCCATTCCCTTTTTGATTAGGAAGCAGACAATGTTTCAACCCATCTCACACACAAGCAATCTGCCATGCAAGGAAGAATTGCAACAGGGACCCCACTTCTGCCTGTCATAATAGAGATCACTTGCAGAGGAGGACTGTCAGTGAGCTGCTTCTTGATCAACAAAGGAATGGACCCCATTGATCACAGTAGCTACTTTCCAGTAAGTGGGAAATGTAGGGTCTTTGCTGGAAAGCATTGCGTAGTTTTGTCACTGTAATTTGCAGTATTCCAGACATTGTCTCAGTTGAGATATTTTGAAAAATTTAGACAAGCATGTGCTAATCTTATAAAAGCACATATGTTTAGGGATGACATTCCTACTTTGTCAATGAGGTCTGAAGATGCAATTATGCATGCTTTGTATCTCCTGTGGTTTAAAAAAGCCCAAGCAGAGTAGTGAATTAGGACTGTGACTACAACAGATAGGGGAAGGCTTCATCCCATGCCATTTTTCTAACTGAAGTTCCCCCCACTTTAGGAATTGCAGGTTGACCTATAGAGAAAAAAGCCTTGTATATCTGTATTAATTTAATGGGAGTAGGACCGATTAATCCCCCTCCCTTCCCAAGCATTGCAGTCCTGATCCATTTCTCTCAAATACGAATAGTGCTGCCATTACATTGTGGAAGATCTAAAGTGCCGTCTGCTCATGCAAGTGATTTCTACTTTGGGCCCAAAACATATTTACAAAGGTGTGAACCCAGTTGTTTTTTTCTTCCACAGTTTGGAATATGTGATGGAAATTTTATAATTGTAATGGTTTTTCTGCCTTACTAAATAAGGATTTTCAAACAATATTTGGCAAGTGAAAAGACAGACTGAAATGGAACTGCTTGTTTTATCTTTTATTTTCCACTGGATTCTGTACTTGGTTTGTGCCTTTTTTCCCTACAGAGAAACAAAACCTGTCAGATATTTATTTGCCATGAAGTTGACTTCATTTTATGGCAACCCTAGGAATGAGAGACCTCCAAGAGCTCCAGTGATCAACTGCCCTGATCAGGTCTTCCAGATTCAGGGCTACAGCTTTCTTAATAGAATCAATCCATCTATAACGTTGACGCCCATTTTTTCCGCCACCACCACCCAGTTTTATTTTTATTGAAAACATCTTAAAACAGAGTATTGAGAAAGACAGCTTGTGGCTATATAAAGTAAATGATTTACACACAGATGTTACAAGTGGCTCCCGTTGCCTTCTACCTTATCATCTTTTTCAATAAGTCATGTCTCATGATAAATCCAAAGTACAACAGCCTCACTTTAGTCAATGTTGTGTCTAGCGAAAGTTCAGGCTTGATTTGCTAAGACCCATTTACTTATCTTTTTAGCAGTCCATGGTATGTGCAAAATTACTCACTATGATTACATTTCAATTATGGTGCAGTAAGGTCTCCTAAACAGGCCCTGGAACTGTCTTCCCAGAGAAGTTTTTGCAGACTTTTCTGTTTCAACAGGCATTTGATGAGTGATTAAATAAGGCCCATCTCACCTAAAGAATTACTGAATTCTGCTAATTGTTGTGCTTGTGGGTGTGGGTGTGTCTAATGATTTATGTTTTGATCTTTTTTTAAAAAATATTGTTCTCTCTGGTTTTAAAATTTTTGATGACATATTCTTTTACTTGTAAGCTGCTTTGAGTCCCAAAATGGGGAAAGGGCAGAATAGAAATAAATGTAATAACAATGGTTTTTGAACATACTCATTATTGTCTGTAATAATCAAATAGTCAAAGATTCCCCCCCCCCACTGCAACCTAGAATTGAGCACTAGAGCAATCTACACTAGTATAGATACATTACTGCAATCACCCTTCCATATCCATATTTTTTTATCCATGGATTCAAGCATTCACGGCTTGAAAATATTTTAAATATATATAAATTTCAAAAACCAAACCTTGATTTGTTAAAATCCCTTCATTGGTTGCTGACTAGCTTCTGGGCACAATACAAAGTGTTGATTATTACCTTTAAAGCCCTTCATGGCTTGGGTCCAAGTTACTTGAGGGAATGCCTCCCCACACTCTCAGAACATCTGGAAAGAACCTATTGGAGTACTCAAAAACCAGGCTAACAACAATTTCTTACAGAACATTCACCACCGCAGCCCCCAGATTGTGGAACAGCTTACCAGAGGAGATCTGTCTTATAACAATCTCAGAAGGCTGCCCTCCAACTAGCTTCCCAATTTTTTTTTTGCTTTACAAATGGACCAAAATGTCCCCAATGCCTGCTAGTGAGTGAGAGTGAGAGGCAATTTTGCCATTTGGAGCAGGTGGCTCTTTTTAGCTAAAACAGCCAGGTGGACCTTAGAATTTGAAAAAATGCCTCCCACATTTGGACATTTGAGGGCAAAATGGTTTGTTTGTTTTTTAAATGGACAGGTCTAAAATAGTACTTGGGAGGCACATGCAGCCCAAAGATCACATTTCTCATACCTCTGACATACAGGAACTCTCTGAATGTATCTGCTGCTGCTTTCAGACAGTGGTAGATGTATATGAGCTGAGGGTCTAGAATGTGACATGTCATAAGTCAGTTTATAAAAGAAAAAAGGATCAAGTGTGCAGATTCCTTGTTGGCTGGCTTCACATGAAGCAGCAACTTGTAAATGAACATTTACTACAGCTCTAGCTTCTGCCTGTCTTTATGGAATGCACACTTGGATTGCCAGGAAGGGCTGGCAAGGGTGGTACTTTGTGTGATCTTTTCCAGGAATGCTGGGAGTGTGGGACAAATGCTTTGGAAGCAGCTAGGACACTGCTCCTGCCAAGTTCTTGGATCAGCACTTACACCACTGCAGAGGGTTGGGGAGGAGGAAGGACATCCTATAATAGAGGAATCCTACTTATCTTACATTACATTCCTTCATCTGTGGTACATAAATGTAGCCAACTGGAAACTTCTCCTGTTTCTGGCTCTTCTCAAATGCAGGAAAAGATTTTTAAAAATTAGAAACAGATAACACAAGAGAGAACTCTCAGATCTAATAGATGAAAACTATTTAAATTTTAATGCTTTATCTGACTGGAGTGAAGCATTTAGCAATTATGGCTTTCCTCTTAGTTCTCATGTGCCACCATCAACTTTGGTTACCATCCTGACTCCATGGTCCTTATTGCTAAACATGCTGCTAATTTCCTGTGTACTCATACTGTGTATACACACCCTGTCTTAAAGGCACTAAGTTGTCCCAGCCATTTTCCAGACACTGGATTATGGCTGTCTGACTCCTCTGGAACTCCTGGATGCCACTCCTTGCCGTGCCCTGCAGGGTTCCTCTGGAGTAATGCATGGCAGGCCAGCAGCTTCAGTAGTACAGTAACTCTTTTTTAGCCTTTGAAATGAGTCACTGAGAACTAGATCTCGTGTACAGAAGTCAGTGGATTGATTTCCTGTTCCCTTGTGCTGACATGGATAGAAACAAGGGACTCAGCCCTTCAGCCAGTTTAGAGGGAACTGTTGTTTTCCCTTCTGCTGTGCAGGTGGATAGGTTGGGCTGTTAGTTCGAGGAAAAATCTTTTATCCTGGATAGCAACTGTGTAGAGCTGATTTAAAGAAGTAGATACAGCTGTGTCCTGATGTGTGTTTATCTAGAGATTGACTCAGTTTCTCCCAACAATGCTTGGGAGCCTCCCAAAGTTTGTTGTTAGGTTTCTCATATCATCTTCTTACCATGATGCCAATTAGTGTTTTTTGAAGTTGCTGTTGCCAGAAAAAATGTTGGGTTTTTTGGGTAGATAAGACATGGGGGTGGGAGTGTGATGGAAAATTAGGAAACCTATGGTCCATGCTCCAAACTGAGACTCAAGTTTTTAATATTACCATTCTATGACTACAGTGCATTTTACTTCTTTACTGTGAATCAGGTGGACAACTTGTAGCTTTGCAGATGTTGTTAGATTGCAGTCCCCATCATCCTTCTCACTATCGGCTATGCTGGCTAGGACTTACAGTTCTCAACATCAGGAGTGTTGCATATTGCCTATCCCTGGTGTAAAAGTACATATTCTTGTACACTAAAATACTGGATTTTCCCATTTACACATCCCAATGCAATGAAGTTTATAAAGCTGGTTTCTTTGGGAGCTTTAAATTGCTGTATTATGTGTTTTGATATGGAAGCAAGCTATACTGTGTTCTCTCAAGATTACTCCAGGAAAGTTCCCACAGTACTATTGCTTCATTAAAGTGTCTTTTCTTCCAAAAAAAATTCCTTTGTAAATTCATGCATGAATTCACTAGGTAAATTTAAGAACTACCAAATAGTCAAGGTAGCAGTTACCTTGAATTCAGTGTAGCAGAGCTAGTGGAGATATGATAGGTTGGAAACTTGAAGTTTTGTTTAATTGTATTAATGCTGGACTTCATTTTTGCTTTGTGATGAATCAGAGTTATTGTACTAATTGATTGCAGTTCATAAAAGTATCTTGGGAATTCATTGTTCTGAATTAAACTTGACTGTTGAAAAAAACAAGGTTCACCTGATGGGAATCAGTTCTCTACTCACATTCACCTTATCTCTCTTAATTCATTTCAGTTGTTTTCAGTCTCCACATCTATTATCAATGGGCAAAGCATGTGCCATTCATTTTACTTAAGGACATTCCCAATCACTGCAGGCTGGCAGTTTCCATCCCATGATCATTTTGGTGGGAATGAACAATTTCTATGTGACTGACAGGCTGTTTGTGTGAGTGACACAGATCATAAACTGGTGATTCTCTGTATCAAGACCATATAGATTTTATTAGTAGTTATGCAAATGGTGTTGTGATGTGGAAGAATAAAATCAGTTTACTTTGGAGTTTTCTGCCAGCTATGGGGATAGACATTTGGTATTAGTCTTTGGTGTTAGTTGATGAAAGCAGGAACCTCCCACACCCTCTTCCATTTTGCATGGTGCCTGCACAAGGATGTACGAATCTCAAAGCACTGGAAGGAATGCCCTTTGATTTCAATCAAGAGCAGTTGGTTATATTCTTATCCCAATATTTCAATCAGCTATCCGGACCCTCATTGGCCATGAAACCCACTGGATAACCTTGGGCAAGTCACACTCTCTCCGTCTCAGGGGAAGGCAATGGCACACCTCCTCTGAATTATTTCTTGCCAAGATAATCCCATGATAGGGGTTAGGGTCGCCATAAGTCAGAAAAGACTTGAAAGCACACAACAACAACATGGAGACTCTCACAGGGCTCAGGGGGTTCAAGTAGAAAAATCATGCTATTTTGTCAGATTTTGATCAACCCCAGAAACCCACTTGTAGATGTTTGTTTAGTGTCAAGTGAGTATAATAAGATTAGATTTTTTTTTAAGTTCTTGGAACAAAACTAGGGGATTCTCCCCCAGGAGTATGCTTATTTTGGCTGTGCTTTCAACTATGATGATTGTGAAAACTAGAGCTTCTGCCAGTATTAGGAAGAATGACAACCATTCTCAGTCTTTTGTTTAACTGATGCGAAAGGAAATAATCATAATTCCACCTCACCTCCCAGAAAACTATTATAGCCTGTGTGGTAACCTTCTGTGTCCCTGATGCAATGCTTATTCTTTCTCATAGTCATATTGGAGAAAGAAAAGAGTGGTGGGGGCTCTGGCCAAAGGAAGCACTGTTCTACCCAGTGATTCCCATCAATATGGCCTTCTGAAGTTTTTCTTCACAGATAAGCCTCTGATTTGGAAAAGGGCAGTGGGGTGCGGGAAGAAGTCCAAAGCAAAAGCAGCAGCATCCTGGGATGCAAAATAGGAATGTACTTCACACAAGCATACCTCTGGACACAGAAGCTTACTTGTTATGAGGGAGTCATAGAGGAGCTGGCATTCTCCATTAGCTGCATCAGTGCAATTCTACATATGTTTACACAGATGCAAGTCCAGCCGAGTTCAATAGACCTTACTCTAGCTCTACACATGTAGGGATTGCATCCCTGAAGCTAACTTGAGCTCCTTTCCTTAAAACCAAATCAATGGCCAGGGAAAGTGAAGAAATCTTGAAAATTATAAATATGGAAATTTATTTGTATTCATTTAATTTCTTCCTCCCACTACCGTTTCCCCCCTCAAATTTTGTAACATATGACAGCACAGATTTAAGACTGGTTTATGGCACCTGTTGATTTCAACCACTTCTGAAGACTGGTGTGAAGGCAGTGAAAGTGGAAAGGAACATTTGTGTTTTAGCTTCCCTTTATATGCCATAAGTTAAGAAAGTGATGCTTTCAAATGTGTAGGGGAACCTGTTTTCCACACAGGAGGGGTTTTTGCTGCAAACACATATATCAGTTTAACTGTTATAATTAAGTGGCTCATTCAACATTGTGCAAGCATGTGTGTGGGCACACAGGGTGACCAGATGTCATAACAACAAAGGAGGACAAGGCACCACAAAATGTAGGACACTCTGGAAAAATGTAGGGTGTTATAAAATGAAAGCATATAATTATAAATTCATGCTTCATAGTCATGCTCAAAATGGAGGACATTCTGAAATTCCTCCTGGGCAGAAAGCTGGGAATGTAGGGCATGTCCTGGAAAAAGAGGACATTTGGTCACCCTATGTGTACAGAATGTCATTCTCTCATCATTCCTAAGTAGAAGATACCTACAAGCTGAGCAGTGACGTCCAGTGGTCACTGGCTGGAATTGCAGAAAGCAAAACTAAAAATAAATCTATAATTATTGGTCCTGATCTTGACGTACTGTACTTGAAAATCTGAAATCCCATGATTAGCTCAGAATACATAAGCCATATTGCAGGAAAGATTAACTTTCAACACTTTAAACTGGACTAGAAACCTTTCTAGTATTACCCAAACGTTGATGGTGGTTCTTGCGATATTTCTTCAGAATATTTTACCTAGTGGCTCGGCCCTCTAAAGCCAAGTCTGAATGTTATTTAACTAAATGTCCTTATGAAATTAAGGGGGCAGCACTGCCTCAAAATACTTCTGATAAAACTATAAAACCAAGCTCTTTTAAAATTAAATGAAGAACAGGGAGAAGATTGATCTCCAACTGATTTATGATAGATTACAGTATTTAATTGTTATTTCATGGAAGGGGGAAAGTTTGAGATAGCAATATAGCAATGGCTGTCATTTGGGGTGTGGAAAAACAGGGCATTTGACTAGCTGGTTCCAGTATGAGTAGAATGCCAGCAGGCCGAGAAAAGGACTCTTAAAAAGACCCCAATTGAGGAGAGGGGTGCTGGTGGGTGGCAGAGGGAAAATGTTCTACTTTACAGAAATTCAATGAGTAATTACACCAGGGAAGGGTCTTCTCTGTATTGGCACACCAGTTTGGGAATTTCCTTCCCCTGAGGCCCAGTTGGCACCAACATTGGGATCATTTCAGCACTAAACACAAAATTTGTGGTTTTTGTTTTTTTATTACAGCCTTTGGGCCTGATTAGTTTTATCCAGGCTGTCCATGTCTTGTGGTTATACTGTTTAAATTATCTGATCTTAATTGGTAAACTATTTAATATATTTCAATCTTTTTAATGTTATTGTTATTATTATTTTTTTCTTTGAATTTATTGTGAACCACTCTGAGGGCCAGGAACCAGTTGATGATCGAGACACAGAAGGTGTGGAACTTTTGGTTCTTCAGTAGTTTTGGACAACAGCTTCCAAAATCCCATATAATTGGACACATTGGGAATGTCTGGAGAGTCAACAGTTGTCCATCCCTGACCTAGGACAACTGTTGGGGAGGTCAAGCAGGGAGAATTCACATATCTTAAAAGCAGCACAGCCATCAAGGGTGATGAGAAGAGGGCTTTGAATATGGAATTGTTTGTGACAGTTTGTCACTGATGTTTGCAAAAGCCATTCCAGTAGAAAAGAAACAAGATCATAAAGGGCAGGGATGAACAACTTTCAAGAGTTGAGAACCATATTGATTCCACCCCCATTAGACCTTGGAGGGCTGTTCCCCTTGTACACATTTCCCCCTTTTTTCTGATTTATTTTTAGTCTACAATGTCAGTTTCACATATAAGAAGGGAGCTTTGTTAGGGCCAGGAGTGGCCTTTTTGCAACTTAGAACGTCAAAGTTACCAGAAAGTGATCTCATGGGAACCCCCAAATGCAGAAACAGCCTTGGGGACTTTCCCCATCCTGATATAGCACCAAGGAAAAGGGTTACATTAAAACAATGCAGATAAGGAGACGCTTCTAGAGGTTGTAGACAAGGAGTAAACAAAGAAATAAAAGGGTAAAAAGTGAGGATGGATCAAGACATAGGTTTTCAGAATATGACTGAACATTCATATATGAATGCAGCAAAGAAAAGGGAGTGAGTCAGGGCTTGGGGGTTCTTGGGTTCTGCTTAAACTGACTATTCCAGAAGTACTATGCACAATCTGAATTCTCTATAGCACCTAAAAGAGCTTGGTTTGAACATTTGCAGTCTCCTCCTCCTTAAGACTACTAAATGCAAACTCAATAGCTTCAACATCAGCCAGACTTTCCCTCTTCTCCCCTCTTTTCCTGGCTTTGGATACCATCTAAGATTCTGCTAATCTCAAAAAGTAACACCCAGGGACACATACACTTACAGCATTTTGGTTAGTCTAACAAAGGTATTGTCCTACTAAAGATTTTGGAATTTCTTTTTGTAGATTTGTTTTTAAAAACTTACTCCTGTTTGCTTAGAGTTTGTTGTTTCATTTCTAAATTTTGGCTTCAGTATAGATCAGATTACAGTAGTTGGATTTTATATCTTGTTTTTCTTTCTTGCTTATCCAAGTTGCTTCCATATCTGCGCTGGGCAAAGGAAGCAGCCAGAGTCAAAGTTCACTATATATCTGTTTCCTTTAAAACTTTCTGTATCTCTGCTTGTTCCATCACTTTTTAAACAAATTGTTCCCTTGCCAGATGTATCATATAACAAAAAGGCTTGTTTGGATCTCTATGGAAGAGGCTTTTGTGATAGCAGTGTTTTTTAACACACACAATTTAGTAAATTGTCTGTAAAGCATTGTGCAATACATATGAGGCCTGAAGCTTTTTCCAGATTTAAGTTATGTCTGCTTACTTTTGCCTTCAGTAATGGAGATGTATGGGTTTGAGGGACAGCCCATTGCTCTTAATGAGTCATTGGCCTCATTCCCAAAGTCTCCTGAAGTGCTTCTGCTCTCCTTAATGGAAGTAATTCTGTCTTTGATGTAGTTTCCAGAGCTGTTAACCAATGTTGCACAGTTCCCAGAGGAAATAATATACTAGGAGAATATGCAGACTGAAAATGCAAAGTCCAAAATGAATTTTTCCTATAGGAGTCTGACAGTCTGGTTCTCTGTGGAATCTTGCTTGTTTACATAATGTTATCTGGCTAAGCTTTGGTATTTCATCTGGCTGGCAAGTCCTATGAAAAGCAGCTGTCCAAGCAGTGGGAGCATTGCTTCTGGTATGTGTGTGTTGGTTTTGACAAGCCAGTAGTACCTCTTGCTCAGAACACTATTGCTCCCTAAGACCAGCTCAGTATTTACACTGATCTGCAGAGGTCCAGTTTGTCTCTTTCTTCCTCTTCTTTTTTTTTGAAAAAAGACTAGATAGTGATGGTTGTATTCAGGTACTTCTGTTGGGGTTGATATTTAAGGCACGTATACAAATGTGTTTCGTTCATTAAAAAAAATTCTTCTGTGACTGTACTAATTTTTTTTAAAAAAGGAACTAAGGAAAACTGTCAAAAGTTGTAACATATTTGCCTGAGTGTGTGACGTTAGGAAGAGTGATGGGATGCATAGGTGTACATGCTGGCTTCATTTCTAACATCCCTGTCTGTTTCGTTCCTGGGATTCCTGCATTTGGTGCGAAGATCTGAATGGAATATTGTGAGTAAAGACACTTAGAAAGGTTCTGTACAATTGGGAGCCCAGTCTTGTCAGGCTATGCGACTGAATAATTGCATTTGTATTGCAACTTCAAACCACAGGGTGTGTGTATCTTGCACATACTTTGAATCCTGATGTGTTCAAGCAAATAGAGATTCTTGTCTTTTGGAAATCTTGGAACATGCGTCATCAATGGGATCCATGTCTTTTCATTCCTCCGAACACTGAAGTGATATTTTGATCGAAAGGTTTGTTCTTGTACAAGTAGAGCTTGGATCAAGAAGTGTTTTTGATTTCAGATTGATTTAATTTTTGATTTTGGAATATTTGCATGTTGCATTATGAAATGTCTTGGAGATGGGACCCAAGTATAAACACAAAATTCATTTATGTTTCATATACAACATAGCCTACAGGTAATTTTATACAATATTTTTAATAATTTTGTGTATGAAACAAAATTTGCATACATTGAACCATAGAAAACAAGTCTCGTTATTTCAGCCACCTATGTGGAAAACAAGCATTTTGGTTTTCGGATTTTCAGGTAAGGGAGACTCAACCTGTAGTCCATTTTTAAGAGGAATGTCTCAAAGATATGGATATGAGGTCAAGAGAGCAGAACCAATTGCATTCCTTTTCTAAAAGTTGTGGGATTTAAACAACACCTTTCAATGGATGTTGTGACCAAATGTAGGAGGGAGACATATCATAGATGTATCCTAACCTCAGGATGTTTGTGACCAAATGTAGGCAGGAGGCATATAGTTGATGTGTCCTAACCTCAGTTGCTTAACCAGCTTTGAAAACATTCATCAGCCCCACCCACACAGCCAGTTGCTATAACTTGTTCTAGCATTCATGGCTTCCTTTTTTTCTTTTGGCAGCAGGGAAATTAGTAAGCAGTAACAGGAAACCTTTGCCTTGCTGGTGTCAGACGCCTGAAGAGTGAGAGAGCATCTCTCATCTCTGTTCTTCTGGAGAGACCTATTGGATGGGTGGGCGTCATACAGATGTGTGTAACCAACATACTGTACGTTAGAAATGAAGATACATATTACTTTAGCTAATTTCCCAGAGTGTTCACAGCAACACTCAAACAGCAAAGTATGCATGTGTAAGAACCAGAGATCATAGCTGGCAATTAACAAGTAATTTTCTCCAGCGCTTTCCCTTTTTTAATTGAATCTGATTCGGGTTAAAAGGATGGTTTCTTATTTGACACTGGCATAGTCCCATACCTTCCTTTGTTTGCATAAACCTTATTATTCTTCTGATAACCCTCTTCCAGTGATTGTGTGAAGTTGGAATTAATTTATTTATATGTCACTTTGAAGCAGTGGATTTTTTACAGAACATACTGATATATAATAAAACAAAAGCAATTCAACAAACAGAGGCTATATTTAGTATTTCAATGAAATAATCAAGAGTTAGTACAGAAATCAAAATGAGCAAGCCAAAAAAGAAAAGAATACCACTAGCCCTCACTGATAGCCCTAAGTCTGTACTCTAAGAGCCATAGTAGCCTGAGATTCAGAAGTGGGATATTTTTGCCAGGCTAGATGTTTCACACGCCTCTCCTTCATGCTTTCCTTTTCACATAAAGCTGGGGAAACTGCAGCAATGGTGGCAAATCCTCTTCCCCAGTCTTTCAGCTACTGTATTCAAAACACCCACTTCAGGATTTCAGGTAACATCTCCTGCCTTTGGTGTTCTCAGATACAGTGCGTGCAATTAATGTTCCATGTAACTTGGGCATATCCATTTAGCTTCCTTGTTGTTTGTTGTTAACTGCTGTCAGATTGACTTCAACTTATGGTGACCCTGTGAATAAGAGACCTCCAAGTCACCCTGTCCTCAACAGCCACACTCAGATTTTGCAGACTCATGACTGTGGCTTCTCTGATTGAGTCTATCCATCTGGAATGCAGTCTTCCTCTTTTCCTGCTGCCTTGTACCTTACCAAGCATTATTGTCTTTTCTAGTGAGTCATGTCTTCTCACAATATATTCAAAGTGCAACAGTGTCAAGTTTAATGTGAAGTCGAAGGCTTTCATGGCTGGCATTCATAGTTTTTTGTGGGGTTTTTTTGGGCCATTTGGCCATATTCTAGAAGAGTTTATTCCTTACGTTTCGCCAGCATCTGTGGCTGGCATCCTCAGAAAATGCCTTTTCCGAAGATGCCAGCCACAGATGCTGGCGAAACATCAGTAAAAACTCTTCTAGAACATGGCCACTGTTGGGGGTCTGGAAAGACGCACTGTGTCCACCACGACCACCTGCAGAGTTGAACCACGTCAACAGGACGCCAGAGAGAAGGAATCTGAAGAGATGTCCGCAAAGGTATTCAGGCCAAGAAGGAAAGTATTCCTTCACCACTGCAAATGGCTTTGAGCTCCCAGCTTGAGAAATAACGACAAGAGCACTTCAAGCCTTCACTCTACACAAGGGCTTTAATAATAAAATTACTTTAATAAATAAGTTACTTTGCCAACCAAACAACCATAACAACAAAAACAGAGAGGCAGTTACTCTAACACCAACTGTCATAACCGACACACTCTCTCAGAAGGACAGTTGAGAATGACAGTTGCATTAACATTCCATGATGCAAGTGTCAACTGTTAACTGCCACTGGAACTGTAATAGGTTCCGCTACAGCTCCACCTTGTGGTCACATATATGTCATTTCTTAACAGCCACATAGCCCAAAAGACCCACAAAAACCTATAGTGTCAGTTTGGTTTTCTTGGCTCCTGTGGGTGTTTTGATTTGCTGTAGGACCCATTCATTTGTCTTATTAATTTGCTGACAGATTTTAGTTAAAACTAGAGTAGATTCTGACTCTGTATTCAGATATAATCATATTGGCATGCCATCTGTTCCTGATCATTTATTTCTACAAATGCCCTGAGTGCAGCTTCCATTTCACTTTCTAAAACTGGAGGATCATCCTCAAATGGTGAATGATTCTGTCAACCTTTCATTTTTTATTTTATTTTATTTTTTTGGTATAGTTCTTCAGTGTATTGTTTCCATTGTCTTTTTATTTCTCCTTATCCATGTAATGTGGTTGTATAGCATCCCCACTCTTGGTTTAAATTTCTCTTTGATTTAGTGGATCTTGTGGAAGAGGTCCCTTGTTCTTTTTTGTTGTCATCTTCTATTTCTCTGCATTGATTATTATAGTAGATCTCCTTGTCCCTGAGCTCAAGTCACAGAATACAGTGCGCCCGCGCCATACGCAGCCTTGAGCATAAGCGCTCAAGCCGCGGGGCGGAAGGGGTGGCGTGTCCCATTCAATTGAATGGGCGCACGCGCCCGTTGCGCACTGCGCTGCCGCGTACAAGCTCCATTGTTTCCAATGGGGCTCGAGCATAGGCGGAATTCGCCTTACGCGGAGGGATCCGGAACAGATCCCCCCCGTAAGGCAAGGACGGACTGTACTTGCATTCAGGATTCTGGCCCTATTTCTGTCACTTTTTACTTTTGCTTCTTATCTGTCTTTAACTGCTTGAAAAGTTTAATTTATTATTCCTTGAGGTGTCTCTTTCTTTTTGGATGCAGATAGTGTCTTTTTGCACTCCTCCTTGGCAATGTCCTTTGCTCCAGTCCAGAGTTCTTCCGGCTTAGGACGTGTAGCAGCTTTCAAAAGCGTCTAAGGAGCTTTCCTTTCCTGACGGATTGGGGCTGCAGCAACCTCATGCCATGGCCCTGATCCAGCCTCTGGAGGGCACAAAAAGAAGCTGCAAAAAGTGGCTCCTTTTTGCGCCCTCCAAAGGATGCCATAGCCACGGCATTTGGATGCAGTGCCGGAGTCGCACCATGATGATGCGTGTCATTTGGAACAGCACACAGCATCATGATGCCCTGGACATGGTGTCAGGGTGTCCAATGCCAGGACTCTGTGCCCTGACTCCACCCACAGGCCGGCACAAAGTTCCAGTCTGTACAGGGCATTAGTACAAATAATCAATACAGTAGTTCAGTAAATTCACTTGTTTCCAATACTGACTTTACAAAGGTGATAGTTCATATTTTAAGTTGCACAATAATTTATCATTAGGATCCACCACACTCCTTTAGGGAATAATTTGATAGCAGAAGTATGAATTTAAAACATAAAATAATGAGTAAGGATTCTGATCTCTTTCATTCTACTTTCGGAGCTATTTACTTATTTGAAGCATGCTAATGAGAGGTGGAATACTAAGATAACCATACAGTTAATCAAATTCAGTATTGAAATGCATATACAGTATTACCAACCAGTGGAAAACAACTATGAGTGAGTGGGTTAAACCCATCCTTAGACACTGAGTTAATCATCTGCCAATGCATTTTTAACAGATAAAGCAAGAGTGGGCACTTTTGAAAGGTTTAGGACAATGATTCCCAAAGTGGGTGGTGGTAAGATCCAGGAGGGTCTTTAGGAGAAAAGATGGCAGCAGGGGCCCTTCAATCAAACTATTAATGTGCAAGAAAGACAAGGGGACCAGCGATCTTTAGGACCATTGTGGGGATGAAGATTGCATGAAACTTCTTTTCAACGTCCCTTAAAACCACAATGCGGCCTCACTGATTATTTGAGCCCACATGAGCTCCCTCTTTTAGCTGCATCTTTTACTGGCAGCAGCAGTAGCAACCGGGAAACTCTTAGCAATAGCAATGTCAGACCTATATGCATGTTTCTGTCATGATGATATGATAATACAGTGTGTCTACGTCATATGCGGGTGCCTTTTACGTGGCTTTCCGCTTACACTGAAAGCCGCACAATAGAAATAGAATGGAGTACATGCCACATGCACAAGCCCCATTATTTTCATTGGGGCTCGACCATACGCACTATTTGCTTTACGCGAGCGGGGGTCCGGAACAGATCCCCGCGTAAAGCAAGAGTGCACTGTATGACAATATGATAATATGATGTTATAGCATTATGATAATATTTCTTGTCCTCTACTTCTCATCGTAAGAACAGTTGGTGTTTCATGTTGGATGCCCGCGGGTATGCTATCATTACATGAGTAAGGCACAGGCTTGGCCATTTGCCTCATATTTGCCCCTGGCCTGATGTATGAACTAGTCTAGACATTCTTGAAGAGAGACTCACAAACACAGTTTTTCAACAGCAGCATTATTGACTGACAGGCTCATTCACCATCTAGGTGAAACTATGGGAACTTTTTAAAACACAATTTCCAACATAGGTATTTCATAGAAGTTAGAGATAAGTCTTTGTTGCTTGTTGGAAATAACCTATAGCCTGGTGATTTCTGCAACTAAAATCATGTTCTTCTCTTTTCAGATGAAGCAGATTATGGTAATTTTGGTTCAAACACCTTGACCAGAAAAAAGAAGGCCCTGGTGACCCTCCGGAATGACAATCTTCGCAGGCGACCTCATGTAAACATTAGCATGCCTCAAGACTTTAGACCAGTGTCATCCATCATTGATGTAGATATTCTGCCAGAAACACACAGGAGAGTAAGACTGTATCGACATGGGTGTGAGAAACCATTAGGATTTTACATTCGTGATGGGACAAGCGTAAGAGTAACTCCTCATGGGTTGGAAAAGGTACCTGGCATTTTCATCTCACGGATGGTTCCTGGTGGTTTAGCTGAGAGTACAGGCTTGCTTGCTGTCAATGACGAAGTCCTGGAAGTGAATGGCATAGAAGTGGCAGGAAAAACTCTAGACCAAGTAACGGACATGATGATTGCCAACAGCCATAATCTTATCATCACTGTCAAGCCAGCAAATCAAAGGAACAATATTATCAGAAGCAGTCGGATGTCTGGAAGCTCTGGCCAATCTACAGATAGCACTGCAAGTCACCACAGTTTGCCTTCTGCTCATGTCCTGCAGAACTTCCACCCAGATGAAATGGAGAGCGATGAGGATGCTGACATTGTCATTGAGGGCTGTCTGGAGCCACAGCCCATTCCAAAATCACATAGCCTTCCTTCCGGTAGCCTTTCCCGACTTAATGGCAACAGTCTTAGCCATAGAATACAGAGGGACCTGGTAATCAACAGCAGCTTGGGACGAGAAAGCAATGGCAATATTCACAAAATTTTAAGTTCCTTAAAAACTGATCCTCGTCATAGCTTGGTTCTTCCCAAAGGAGGCATTGAAGAGGATGGAACAGTGATCACACTTTAATGGATTTTGCAAGTATGTGTGTTTCTAGTCTGAAGTGCCAACTGGAACAAGTATATTCACACACTGAAGAGAGAAAGAAAACCTTCATTCTCATAAACCTTTTGCTGTGTGAAATGTTTAACTTCCCAGGAAGGATGGTTTTCATGATTAGACATGGAAGTGCCACCTACTGCAATCCATGAAAAAGTGTAAATATGATTTCTCTCCCAGGTTCAGAATGAAATTATTGGTTTTTGTTGTTTTTTTAATCCTATGAAATTCCTCTGGCTAGGTTGCCGAAAATGCTGTCTGTTGAATCATGTATCTGCTGCATGTATGGAGGTGCCATGCAAGCATACATGTAAATGGGTTTATACTTGGGTGAAAAATAACAGAACACAAAAGCTCACAATGGGCTTTCATAAATTAATCTGGGAGAAATTACTATGAAATGTGTTATAATTTGAAAATTGATTTTTCTGTCTTTTAATACTGCCCTCTGGCTTGTTTACACAGAAAACCGACTATGTTGCACCCCCCAGATTAGGAAAGGATTGTCTAAAGGAATGGATTTCTACCCTGGAACAGTGCAGAGAGGATGCTGTATTTCTTATTTTGAGGAGGGGCAGTGAAACTTTGACCAAATGATTTTGTTTTATATACATATATTTTTAAGTGGGATAGAGATGGGTAGTGTTGGCATAATTTCTTTTTAGATCAGCACCACCTGCTGATCACTGGTAGTACTGTTTGAATAAACTTACCTTTATGATGTATTGTGAAGAACATGGAGGCTGGCTTAGTTAATGCATCATCATAACGTGTGATGTGCATTTTCTTTTCATTATTACAGTATTTATTAGACAAATATTCAAATATTAGTGACCATGGGTTTTCTCTTCTGTCCATGTGACACTACAGAAAAAGCAAATAAACAGAGTTGCTTAGATGTGTGTTATATGGCTCTTCTAAGGCACCATGAGAATTCCATCTAAATTTGTCTTACTATCTAAAATTAACTTGAATCCACAGAGTCTTTAATCATGAAACCCAATTCCTGTCTTTCAGTAAATGTTTGACTTTTTAATCTACTTCACTAGACTTTTCCTTTGGAGTCTACAGTGCTATAGTTCAAGAATGCATCAGGTTTTGTGCAACCATTTATTTTAAATTATCATGATTACCTACAAATTATGCCAGTAACAAACTGTTCCAGAAGTGGGGGATTTGCTCTCAGCTCTGCTTTTCTATTCCATTGAATGCCACAAGTTGTTAAAATGATTTAATAGAAAAATTTGAATATATTCATGAAATGTCTAGGGACAAAAATATATTTGATTTACAATGTATTTTTCTACTTTTAGCTGTCATTTTCTTTGTTTTTTTTAATTGTGTAGTATTGTATATTAAAGCTTTTCTAAAGGAATGTGCTTTCTCTAATTTATAGCCCCAATCCCTTCACCCTCTTTCTTTGTACTATGCAGGGTTCAAACCCTTGAGGGGTTAATAAGCCTTTCTATTCTTGTATCTGAAATAAAACTATGTAGAAATTTTTATATTGCTTAAGTCAGATTTGTTAAACCCGTTTTTATTTCATTTTATATTTAGAAAAGTATTACTTTTCCCTTATGTTATTGACCTATTGTTTTGTTTTGTTTTTAAATGATTTTTACTGAAGGAAACCTTGGGAAAGGCTTTGCAGGTCTTAGATATTCATATTCTAGGCATCAAGGTAAAAAGGTGTATTATGTGTTTATTTTCCAGATGACACTGTTTTTGACTGGAAGGATGTATAGGAAGGTTATTTGTTACATGGCATTGGATACAGCAAGGACATTTTGAGTAGCATTGTGCTGAAGACAGTTCCCTGATTTTGAGAAATCCTTAGGTTCCTATTAAGCAATCTCTTTTTCTGTACCATGCAGGCAGGAGAAATCTCCAACAATTTAGGCAGGAATTGGGATTATTTACTTTAATAAATTTCTGAGATCACAGAGCATCAGGTATCCTTTCTTTAAAAGTAATAACAAAAAACAACTCCCTCACAATCTTTCCTCCTTAGGCCCAGCTTCCTCCAGTTCCTGGGCATGGCTGGGGGAAGACAGCATTACTTAACTCAGTTTTTTAATTTTATTCAGGGGAGGTCAGTTAGTGGGGTTGGGAGAACTAAATCAGAACTTCAGCAACTAACACCTGGTTTCCTCAGAAATAGAAAACAAACTCCTTAGTGAATGATTATGAACAACCTGAGAACAGTATGGTGCAATTTAGAAGGCAATGATTCCTTCAAGCAGCTTGCAAGTCCCTCGCCACTGAAGTTTGCTGGCAAAGATGTGTGTTGATCTCTGTATATTTATGTATATGTGCAACTTTCCTTCATCCTTTGGAGATGTACTGTCAGATTGGTATCGGAGAGTTACTGTGATAAGAGATTCCTTGATTCTGCACCTAAACAAATATCTCCAAATTGCCATTTTCTTTCTTCAAAGAGTGACTCAGATTCATTCCCTTCAGTTTAATTTCTAGAAGACACTCTTTTGTTGCATTGTTTTGATTTGCTCATTTTAAAATCGTATCAAACCTGCCTGCTATGAAAAGCCACCTTGTTCTCCAGCATGTTCAGACTAAACTGGGAGCAGATTTATTGCCCCACTGACATGGAGGCTGCTTCAGGTGGAAGAGGGGAAGAGACTGAAAAACCAAAATCAGCTCCATGGGAGACAAGGTTCCCTGCCAAGGTGTATCTTTGTTCCTTTGTCAGTGTGCATCATTTTCCTCCTCTTCTAATGACAAAATTCCTATTTTTAACATTGAAAGAGTTTTGATCAGAGCTTGGAATGTCAGGTGTGAAAATTCAATTATATACTAAACATTGGAAATTGGGAAATCATGTTATTTCTATCAGTGCTATTAATGTAATGTAATTACCGACATTGTTGTTGATTGTTATTTATTTTTATTTTATTTATTTAGGTATTTATATCCCGCCCTTCAGCCCTAATGGCTCTCAGGGCGGCTTACAATATTATTTTTAATCAGACAGTTCCCTGCCCTCAGGCTTACAATCTAAAAGACACAAAACAAAAGGAGAAGGGAATGGTAGAGGGAAAGGGGATGAGGTCCAGTGGTGGTTCTCTCCCTCTGAGGCCTGGACCAAGGCAGATGGATTGGAGGGAGGGCTCTTCCTTCTTCCAGGCTAGTCCTGATGGAGCTGGACCTGCCTGGTGAAAATTATTTATTAATATTATTTAAAATATTCATTTCCAGGACAGATGTGTGAATTACTTAAGAGTGACATGGAAGCTGTCAACACTGACCCTAGGTGCACATTATGTGTGTGTGTGTTTTTTGTTTTTGGTCATTCTAAAGTTGCCATAGCCAATCCTAGATCTTTTTTCCTAGATGGATTACAAGGCCCATAATACAATCATTGTCTGGAGATGTTGGAAGTTCAACAAGTCGTCAAAAATTCAGTTTGGGAAAGACCAGTCTAAAGTATTGGATGCCAGTTTAGTTCAACTTTCTTCTCTCTTTTCTTTCTGCCCTTTTGAACTCTCACCAAGATGTACAGTGTTCACTTCAACCATCCTGTGAGTTTTTTTTAAGTTTACAAAGAGCTGTTTGGTTTGTTTCAGCCAGTGGACAGTGATCCATTGTAAATACAGCAATAAGCATCTGGTTACAAAGCATCAGTCAGTGAATCTAGTGTGAAGAGTACTCCCATTAGAAATGTTTTGAGTATCTGAGTATATGTAGGGGGGGAAATCACACTATTGAATCACTGCCTCCTCCCTGTGTCTCCATATAAAACGAAGAGGTGTAAATTGTAAGGATCAACAGAAGAGCACAAATTTTGCTCCTTTAATTTATGAGATGTATTGCTGGGTAGACCTTTTTCAGAGAAGAGGTGTGAGTTTAGGTAGATATGTCTGTTGGCTCCAAGCTCCAGGCTGGCCAAACACTTCCATTTCAGTGTGATCCTCTGAAGGCAGGTGGAAAGAGAAGCAAGAGCTAAGAAAGAAAACAAAAAATTGCCACTATGGGGTATATGGGGGACTTTTCTGTTTTAAAAAAAGCTTTAAAAATCAGCAAAGCACAAGAGTGTCATGGGAGGGCAGTGTGGCACACCAGCCCCTAGCAGTTGCAACACCTGCTTTAGGCCTTCCTGCTGCTTTGCCTTCGTGAATGAGCCATCCCACCTTTGGGCAACCTGAGCAAGTCATTCAAGGCATAGAAGATGCCTTTGTTTCTTTCCTGAATACTTGTGAAACCCACCCTGAAAGGTAAAGCTGCTGCTGAAGGAGCTGCTGACAATTTAAGGCAAGGCACTTATAGACTGTAAACCGCTTAGAGAGTGCTGAGTCCACTGTGAAGCAAAATGGACATGCTAAATGCTACAGATGGTCTCTAAAGGAAGGCAGGATAAGTGGCACTATTTTGCTTACTGATGATGAAACTGAAGAAATGGGAAATTCTGGGATCTTCTAGTGCAAACTTTGGGAGGGTGTTTTGTGTCCTCCTCCTGTTGTTGTCTGTCTTCAAGTAGTTTCCAACTTATGGCAACCCTAATGCTTAACCTAAGGGTCAAGGCAGAAAGTGCCAAGGCAGGTTTACAGCTGAAAACAAAAATTGTGAGCACAGACAATCTATGTAATTTTAAAGTAGATGATGAAGAAATTGAAATGTAGACCACAAGTTGAACATGAGTCAACAGTGTGATGCGGCAGCTAACAAGGCCAATGCGATTTTAGGCTGCATCAATAGAAGTATACTGTAGTGTCTAGATCAAGGGAAGTCATAGTGCTGCTCTATTCTGGGTCAGGCTCCACCTGGAATATTGTGTCCAGTCCTAGGCATCACAATTTAAAAAGGACAAAAAAGATGTGGCACTGGAAGAGCACTGAGGATACTGCAGATGACCAAGGAGACCAGTGCATGGCTCCTGGAGCAGATTTGTCCTGAACTCTCACTGAAAGCAAAGACCGTATCTTGAGAAGAAAAGACTGTCATCGAAGAGCAATAGGAAAATAGGAAGGCCGCACACCAGATGATAGGCTCAGTCAGAGAAGCCATGGCCATGATTATCATCACACTCAATTGCCAGGGCAGCTAACGCGGTATCAAAAGGTTATTCCTGCATAGGGAGGTGCAATGTGTGATGCCATTTTAACTGCCCTGGCTCAATGCTAGGGAATCCTGGGAAATGGGACACATGTAGCCTCCTCTGTCAGAGAGCGCTCTGGTGCCACAGCAAACTACGGTTCCCAGCATTCCATAGCACTGAGCCCTGACTGGCAGTTAGTTAGAGCCTGAAGCTAAGGCCCCGCCCTTAGAATGCCAGAGCGCGTTTTGGGTTGTCCCTTCTGGGCCTCCGTAGCTATTCAGTGGTGGTTGGGAAAGCGTTCCGTCACGTGACAGTTGTAGCGTAGTAGAGCGATAATGATGATGATGGAGGAGGAGCCGGCGCCTCAGCTGAGTGGAGACAGCGGCAATGTCTCCCAGAGCCACAGCAGCGCCTCAGGCCTCGCCGAGGAAGAGGAGGAGGAGGAGGAAGAAGAAGGAGGGGACGCCGGGCGAGGGGAGCTATTGCTAGCCGCCGACTACGCTGCTTACCTGCTCCCTTCGCCCTTCGGAGGAGGAGGAGGAGCCGCCTCGACTGGGCAGGTAAGGGAGCCCCAAAGGGCCCCCTTTCCATCCCCAATCCCTGTGGCTCCTTCCTCTAGAGCTCCGTGCCCCTTTAAGAGATTTTGGACTTCACCTCCCAGAATTCCCGGTTATTGACCAACATGGCTGAGGCTTCTGGGAGCTGAAGTCCAAAATCTCTTAAAAGGGCACGGTTTGTGGGGACCACTGCTCTGAAAAACGAACCTTCCCAGTCACTCGCTAACCAACTCAAGGCTCTGTAACAGTGGTCCCCAAACTGTGCTCTTATAAAGGGATTTGGGACTTCAGCTCCCAGAAGCCTCAGCCATGTTGGCCAATGACCTGGGATTCTGGGAGATGAAGTCCAAAAGCCCTTAAATGGCACAGTTTGGAGACCACAGGTTTATGGGCTTCTGATAGGCTTGCAGTGGCCCCCAAACTGTGCTCTTATAAAGGGATTTTGGACTTCAAGGGGCTTTAGTTGAATTGCTGTGTTAAAAACCAGTTCTATATTATTATGAATTGAATTATAAATTATGTATTATAATTAATTATAATTATATTTAGTACAGTATTATAATATAATTAATATTATATTATAATATATAATATATGTGTGTGTGTATTATATATTATAATACATATTATATATATATATATAAAAACAATACTAATATATATAATATAATTTATATTGTAAACTATTATAAATTGAATTACAGTATATTAATTAAAATGTGAGAGCCTTCCATTCTGAGCTAAATCCAGCCTTCAAAGGCATACAAGCCGAGAGAGGCAATGGCTGGGATTGTTATTCTTACATTCGTTATGTGGAATTGTATCAGTGATAGAGGCACAGTTTTCAGTTTGAGTCTCCTTTGTATCTATTGCACTACTCCCTTGAAGCTCTGCTAGGTCGCTTTAACTGCTCCGGCTGCCTCCTGTTGCATTTTGGGGTTTGTAGTCCAATGAGTCTTAAGAGTTCTCTGGCTGAATATTCTCAATGCCTCTCCCTAAACTGTAGATCCCAGAATGCAACAGGAGGCAGGCACCGCAGTAAAAGTGACCTAGCCCTGATATAAGAAAGTAATAATAATAATTTATTTCTACCCCCGCCTCTCCAACAAGATCGAGGCAGCTTACATCAATAAAATCCACACAATACAAGAAAACAAATCCCACTATCCCCCCTCCCTCCTTAAACCCAATCAACATAATAATTACAACATAACAATAACTGTAATAAAATGCTGTTAAAACCATTAAAACAGTCACAATCAGTGGACACACAAAAGCACAGGACAGTACTTGCCCATAGAGGATCACGGGGAATACTTGCCCATAGGGAATCATGGGGATTACCTGGTCATAGGGAATCACGGTGATTACTTTGCTATCGCTTTGTAGCTCAGTCCGTGATGAAGTACCACGGCTACGTTTGGCGCCAGGATCACCTCCTTCGAATCTGTAGGCAGCAGCTTGTGAGCTGGAGAAACACCTCTCCCCTTCCAGAATAACTGAAGAGAACACTGTAGACAAAGGTCTCTCAGATGAGGCTTTTAGTCTTAGAAGAAGTTCCAATATGTACAGAGCTATCTACAAACATCTACACAGTCCACCGTCCATCAAACAGAGAAAGCCACACAGTCAACTGACTCTAAGGGAATCCACAGCCAACTGCCAAGGCCAAGTGTCAAGGGAATGTTCAAATTCCCCCCAGCCAGCGCTTGATTGGCTGATAACCCTTGGCTGGTGAATGGCCGGCCTGTTGCTTTACATCCCACATTGCACATTTTACTATGGACTCTATATCCCAGCATACTTGGCCATAGGAAAACATAGGGATTACTTCACCATAGATAATCATGGGGAATACATGCCCGTAGAGAATCAAGTAGGCCCCATGATTTCCTATGGGCTGGTATTCCCATTGTTTCCCTATGGGCCAGTAATCCCTTGATTTCCTATGGGCAAGCAATCCCCAATGTTTCCCAATGGCCAAGTAATCCCTATGTTTCCCTATGGGCAAGTAATCCCCATGATTCTCTATGGGCAAGTAATGGTTTCCCTATGGGCAAGTAGTGTCCTTTGTTTTAGAAGTTACCCACAATCAGAAATGGGACATTGTGGGGTAGTCACTAAGATGGTCCATATCAGTGGGGGGCGACTAGGTCAATTATTCAGGGAAGGCCTGTCAAAAATATCCATCTTGACAGCCTTTTTAAAGCTGTCAGAGTTGGTAATATGTTGGATCTCCTCCGACAGACCATTCCATAATTTGGAAGCGGCAGATGAAAAGGGCCTCTGGGTAACCGAATGTAGTGTGATTATGTCTGAAGATTTTCAAGTAGTGTAGACTTTCTCTCTGGGTGCCTCTGCACTGCAGAAATAAAGGAGTTTGACACCGCTTTAAACTGCCACGCCTCCATCTTACAGCATCCTGGGATTTGTAAGTTTTGTGAGGCGCCAGCACCCCTTTGGCTGCTGTTTGTCGGGTGCCTTCAAGTTGTTTCCAAACAAATGTAGGTTTCTTGGCAAGAGGGCGTTTGCCATTGCTGTCCTCTTAAACTGAGAGAGAAGCATATAAAAGATCTGAATTTAGATTAAAGTGTTGTTAAAGAGTTGAGAACAAACAAGTGATATGGTTTGTAGTTATAAGATGCTAAATTTATAAGAAAAATACATAACTGGTCATGGTTTACAGAAAAAGCCTAAGTTATATAACTCGATAATGGGTAGATAAAACAGAAGATAAAACTAATAATAATAATAATAATAATAATAATAATAATAATAATAATAATAATAATAATAATAATTTATTTCTATTTCTCGCTATAATATTGTATATTATAGGTGCGGTACAGACTGCCCAAAAGGGGTGGGTCTGTGGTGCCCCTTTTAACTCCGGGTTGGGGGCAGGGCAGGCTAACCCAATCTGGAATTTTTCTGCACCACAGAGAAGCGGTAAAATGCTGTTTCTCCATGGTGCGGAAAAGGGGTGTCCTTGGGGCTTCGTGCCCCTGGACACCCCAGGAGCCGTAGCCCTGGGAGAAAGGGGCTGCTCAGCCCCTTTCTCCCTGGCATCGTTCCCACAGCCATTTTGTTGCTGCGGGAATGAAGCAGCTCCCAAAAGGAGCTCCATTTCAGAGCTCCTTTCCACGCCGTGCCATGGACGCCATAAGCGGCCTGGGGTGGTGCGAAGACATCACGCACGCACTGCACCATTTGGATGCGGCGTGTGCGTGATGTAATCATGGCAGCCCCCACGTAGATGGGAGGCTGCCATGATTATGCCCTCATCACGTACTAGAGTTGTGGGGAGTGTGGGCGGAGCGCCCTGAGGCAACCCAAGCACATGACGAGGGCGTCATGAATGGCCCATCTGTTCCAGGCCATAGTAAAGTGATAATAACTATAGATTTAAAGAGGATCTTTTTTGCTTTTACAATGGAGAGAAAAGGGAGGGAGGGATAGGATAAAGTAAGTATAAGGAATGTATAAAATGTTCAAACAAATGTTGTGTGATGTTATAAACTCTTTAAGGATAGAGACTGGTAAGTTGTTTAAAAATAAGGTACGTTTGTGATTGACACACATAACCTAAAAAGATGCTTATATGTGTCAATAAACTTATTAAGGGGTGAGATATGTAGTGAAAAGACAGATTAGCCTAGCCTGGGCAACAGCCAATCACCAGCCAGCTAGTGTCAGCCAATGGGGTGCTGGCAGGGAAAGGTTGAGAATTCCATTGTGGCAGTTGGGATTTCAGATAGGGTTTAGACTCCAGAGAGATAGGGTTCTGCTGAGTCCAGAGAAGGACGTAGGTTAGGTGAGGTTAGTTCCAGAGAGGGAACTGTGGTTGAAGTCTAGAGGGAGGGACTTTTAACCAGATACAGTGGTACCTCGGGATACGAAATACCCAGGTTACGAAATTTTCGGGATACGAAAAAATCCCATAGGGAATTATTGTGCCGGGTTACGAATGTTTTTTCGGGTTACGAAAAAACTTTTGGTGCTTTTCGGCGCTATTTTACACGGAATCGCGGCTTTTCCCCATTAGCGCCTATGGCAATTCGGCTTACGAAGGCTTTTCGGGTTACGAAAGCGGCCGCGGAACGAATTATTTTCGTAACCCGAGGCACCACTGTAGTTATTCCCAGTGAGGGAGTTATTATAGTTGGCCTGTGTGGCAATACACAGTTAGTAGGTTTAGGAATATAAGCAGGAAGGACAGTGTGAGTGTCCTTGAGAATCAGTAGCATTGATACTCTGTGGGGAGTTGAAGATTTGTAACAAATAACATTGAGAACGTGATCTTACCAACTGTACTAAGAAAGTCCAAGTACCTGAACCAACAACGAGAAGGCAAAGGGCCTTGTGAGACTGCAAACCCCATGATTCCATAGGGCTGAAGGGCATTACAAATAATGACCGTGGAAGAGTTCATCCTAGGCAACGGTAAAATTGAAACAATCAAAGAGTTACCATACTTTGTTTCAAACGCTAATTAGAATGGAGGATGCAGTCAAGAAATTAAAAGGAAGCTAGGATTGGAAAGGGCAGCTATGAAAGAACCAAACAAGCTCCTAAAGAGGTGGTTGTTGTTGTTGGCTTTGTTGTTGTTGTTTGCTGCCCTCAAGTCAATCCCAACTCATGGCAACCCTGTGGCAGAGCCACCACTATGACTCCCTGCATGGCTCTGCTTCAGTCCTGCAGATTCAGGCCCTGGCCTCCCTGACTCTGTCCATCTGGTATGCAGTCTTCCTCTCTTTCTGCGGCCTTCTTTTCCTAACATTCCTTTTTCCAAGGACACAAGTCATGCCAGACTAGTCTGATCTCTTTTTTTAATAAAATTACCACCTTGGTAGATGAAGGGAATGCTGTAGATATAGCATATCTTAATTTCAGTAAGGCCTTTGACAAGGTTCCCCATGACATTCTTGCAAACAAGCTTGTAAAATGTGGGCTAGACAAGGTAACTGTTACATGGAATCTATTTATTTATTTATTTATTTATTTATTTACAGGATTTATACCCTACCCTTCAGCCCTAAAGGTTCTCAGAGCAGCTTACAATTATTAAGTTGGTTTGGGCTAATACCCCAGAGGACAGGATCAAAATTCAAATTGATCTAAATAGATTAGAAAGCTGGGCCAAAACTAACAAAATGAACTTCAATACTGGGGAAGGAAGAAAAAATGAAATGCATAGATATAGGATGGGGGACAGCTGGCTTAACAAAACTACATGTGAAAGGGATCTAGTAGACCACAAGCTGAACATGAGTCAGCAGTGTGATGTGGCAGCTAAAAAGGCTAATGCGATTCTATAGTAGTGTCTAGATTAAGGGAAGTAATAGTGCTATTCTATCTGCCTTGGTCAGGTCCCACCTGGAATAGTGTCCAGTTCTGGGCACCACAATTCAAAAAGGATGTTGATAAATTGGAGCGTGTCCAAAGCAGGGCCACCAAAATGGTGAAGGGCCTGGAAACCATACCTTATGAGGAAAGAATTAGGGAGCTGGGTATGTTTAGCCTGGAAAAGAGATGGTTGAGAGGTGATACGATAGCCCTGTTTAAGTATTTGAAGGGTTGTCACATTGAGGATGGAGCCAAAACACAGAACAATGGATGCACGCTATAGGAAAAGAGATTCCACCTCAACATTAGGAGGAACATCCTGACAGTAAGAGCTGTTCAACAGTGGAACACACTCCCTCAGAGTATGATGGAGTCTCCTACTTTGGAGGTCTTTAAAAGAGGCTGGATGTTATTCCAGATACATGAAAGGACCCCCCAGCCAAGTTTTAAGGTTTTATCCTATTTTTTGTTTTGGTTAATCACAGATTTGCTGCTGCTTGTGCTTGTCACCATTTGCTTTTCCTTTTTTTCCCTTTAGTTTACAAAAAACTTTTGTTTTTGCAGATTGAAACCTTAGACAAGAGTCTGGAAGATTTACTGACGAGGGTAGATGAATTTGTGGGCATGCTAGACATGGTAGGTATGCTACTGTGTGACTTAACAGCCATTCTTGTGGAATTTTATGAAGCAATTTCTTTTATGAATGCAACTGATGTTGAAATCAACAGGCCTTTAAAAATGGTTTTACAATGAGGTGAGGTAAAGTGCCAGAAGGTTAGTGTCAGATTCCTTGTGGATGGTTGTCCAGTCTGAGCAAATCACGAATAAAAAATTTAGCATTATTTAAACAATAAATCTTTCCAAAACTTCTTAGACGCTTTAAAACTAGCTCGTTTTGGCATTCATTTAAAAAGGTAAACATTTGTTCCCATAAAGAAAAGGAGCTAGCTCTTAGGACTTTAGCTTGAATTGCTGTGTAATAGCCAGTTCTAAACTGTGGAATTATATTATCTGAGAGCCTTCCATTCTGAGCTAAGTCCAGTCTTTAAACGCATACAAGTCTAGAGAGGTAATGGCTGGGGTTGTTATTTTTCTATTCATCATTTGGAATTTATTAATCATGGTTGTTTCAACCTGGCTGCTACAGTGTGTATGTAACTTTATCTGTTTTATTCTAGATTCGAAGTGATTCCTCTCAAGTAATAAATGAAAGTGTGCCACATATTCATGCAAAGGCTGTGGAAATGAGGCAGCTATACAGAAAGATAGACAAATTGGAGGTATGCAGTTTTTTCTAATATCAATGTCCATCTTTTTTCTACAGGGCTAATATGAGTGCTGAGGAAAAGATGGTAAATTATTATAATTGTAGTAGTAGATCATTATTGCTTTCAGAGTCTAGCCAGTGTTACTGGCTGGAGTTTTCAGCTATCGGTGATTCAGATTGTATCTTTGTTGGATCCTACAAAATTATGACGATAAAAGATATTCAATAAACCTAGTAAACCTTTGCCTGCCATTGATGTCCAATGTGTGTATAAAAACCCCTGCCTATAATTAATTCCTTGTTCAATAGCCCTTTCTTTTCCTGCATGTTGATGGGTACATGGACTTTGGGTCTGGATGGATGACCTTTTACTGTTGCCAAAAACCTGCTTAAAGTTGCTATTCCTGTACTTGCAGTTAGTTATAGCAAAGAAATGTGCCCCTTTGTATGGTAATCCTTGTGGCAAGTCACTGCAGAAGAACTTACCTTGTCATGTCCACAGGTATGCATCAATTCTGTAGCATATGAGTCACCTTTCAAAAAGGTCAAATTAATCCAGAAATTCAAAATAAAAGTAATCTTGAAGTTCTTACTCATCATGCTGCCATTACTATTTTATAATTATGAGGTGATAGAATTCTTTTAAAACATGGGCATGGAACATATTTCCACAGTTAGAATGAAAATTATGAACCGTAAGACCAGCTTCCTACTTAGTGTTTAAATATATTGTACATGTGCAAAATGCATGTGTAGTGCTATAACTGCAAACTTTTAAGTGTTATTTATTATAAAAAGGATTCTTAAACATAATACACATACTGTACAAACAGATACAACTACATCACAAATACCAAACATCACATTACATTGTACATAAAAACAAAAAACGTCCAAGTAACTTTGTTGTTGCAAATTAAACATTTTGTTTTTAAGTTTTAATTCTTATACCTTATCTACCGTACTCTTCTTACTCATTTTTCTTCTTTTCCTGATTACATTATTTATGATCAATCTAATCAATCTATCTTGATTTCCATTCCTCAGTTCTTTTTATGGGAGTGGGCATTTTGTATCTACCTTGACCTAATACTGTACAGACCTTTATCTAATCATCTGTTATAAATTCTTACATTGGTTTGTCCTATATTTATACTTATATTCTCTTCATGTCTAATATTCTCTTTTTCTCTGTCTTATTACCAGCTTATCTTGCTTTCTAAGGGCCCAAACAGACAGGCCAAAATAAAGCTGCTTCGGGTCACTTTGGAGGTATACTGTTTAAATTATGCATGCATCCTAAGAGGCCAGAAGCCACGTCAAAGCCACACTCCAGTCCTAAGGACTGGAGTGCAGCTTTGGCACAGCTTCTGACCTCTTAAGATGCACATGTCATTTAAACAGCATACCCCCAAAGTGACCTGAAGCAGCTTTATTTTGGTCTATCTCTTCAGGCCCCTAGTCTATCTTAACTCTTTATTCTCTGTCTTCAAGGCAACCTGCATTTCCTCTATGTTTCATATCCATCAATTTCCATGATTTTGTGTGACCTAAGGTGGATTGTGGATCTTAAATGTTATGTAATTAGGTGTATTTTCTGACTTTAAAATAGAACTGCATAGCTACACAATATTCTTTCAGTATTTTTCTGTGCTTGCACATGATCTTACTGGTTATTTTTCTTTCCTCTCCCCTCTCCCCTTCTCCCCCTCAATCAGGCCTTTGTTAAAATGGTTGGAAATAGTGTTGCTGGAATGGAGGAACAGATCACAAAAGCAGAATCAGATCTTGGAACTTTTCCAAATACTTTAAAAAAGTTTCTACACACAATTAATGTGCCATCTTTTCTTAACGTAAGTATTTTAATGATGAAAAAGACTGTGGAGCCATGCAAGTGATATCTGAGTGTGTTTTGGATAGGAAATTAGAAGATTAGGATCTCTCTGTTGTGATATCTTTTGAGCCTGGAATTCAATATAATGTTGGGTACTGTACATGTAGAGTTTTGAAAGATAAAATAAGAGCACAAAACATACAACAGGTCGAGTCTCCTTCATCTGGAATTCCAAAATTCAAAATATTCCAAACTTTTTTTTGTGGGTAGCTGAGATAATAAAACCTTTGCTTTCTGATGGTTCCATGTTCACAAACTTTGTTTCATGCACAAAAATGTTTTTAAAATATTATATAACATTACCTTCATGCTATGTGTATAAAGTGTACATGAAACATAAATGATTTTTGTACACTCTTACCCCGGGATACGAATGCGCCGCGTTACGAAATTTCCGGGTTACGAAAAAAAAATAATACAAAATAATTCCGGGTTACGAAGGTTTTTCCGGCTTGCGAAAAAAGTTTTGGTGCTTTTCGGCGCCATTTTGCACGAAATCGCGGCTTTTCCCCATTAGCGCCTATGGCAATTCGGCTTGCGAAAGACTTCCGGGTTACGAAAATGGCGGCGGAACGGATTAATTTCGTAACCCGGGGGACGAGTGTATTTAGACTTGGGTCCCAGCTCCAATATACCTTTATTATGTACATATATGCAAATACAGTTATTCCAAAATAAAATTTAAAAACTGTAATCAAAAACACTTGGTCCCAAGCATTTCAGCTAAGGGATGCTCAACCTGAGTTTAGTCTAGTTCCCTTTCTTGTAGTTGTATCCCATCTTTCCTTCTTTGTTTATTTATTGCCCGTTTTTTCTCCCAATAATGGGACTTAAGGCAGCTAACAACATATTTAAAACAATACAAATTAAGAACAGTATAAAAATGATAAAAGTATACATACACGATTTTAAAAAAATATGAAGCTTAAACATTAAAAATACTAAAATTATTTTTTTAAAAACTATACACAAACTTTAAACAGCACAGCATTAAAATCCAACCTTAGTCAGTTTGTAAAAGCATAACAGCACAAAAATGTTTTGACATGCCGACAGGAGAGCAAGGAGATGGCTATCCTGACCACTGTAGGGAGGGAGTTCCAAAGTTTGGGAGCAGCCAGCAAGAAGGTCTTCTCCTTTGTTCCCACCAAAGAAGCCTGAGATGGTGGTGGGACAGAAAGAAAGGCCTCCCACATGGACATCTGCTTTTAAGCCATTTTCTTTCTTTTTTCTGAGGTATTCAAACTATATTTACATACTATCATTGAAGGACATAGCTTGATTTCTTAAGACAGACCTTTCATATTAAAGCATGCCACCCTGGGTATCATACTTATTTTCTCCCCAAAATGCACCTACACTTTTCAGGCAGATAGGGAGATTTCTTGCCTCCATAAAAAGAGATGGTAACTCTTGTTATTTCCTTTTCTCCTTTGTATTTTCTTTTCCGGTCCCAGCTGCTTTGTTCTCAAACAGTGGCGGATTTGTAAATTTTCCTGCATACACAGTTCAGTGTGTTCTCAAACTCTGGAAAAATAGAAGAATCACAAAAATTGTAGATTCTGCAGATTAAAAAAAACCCTACCTTGACTGTCGAATTTAAAATCTTCTCCTTATTCTTTTGTATGCAAGTCTTTTAACACAGATTTTAATTACAGAAGTCATCTTCCTCAAGACAGAATCAAACCTCATATGAACCTCCTGATCTCTTCAAGACTGAAGACTACTTTCCTTGTCTTGGTGAAGCACAGCATATATGACTTAATTGACAATGATATTTTCCAAACAATAGTATTGTGAGTGAGAACCATGCTAGTGTTCAGGTTGTTGCTCTTGTTTGAAAACAGTGGCCTGTTGCCTTCCTATGTGTTTCAGTCTGTCTTCATCAGCTTTTACTTTAGCTTTGTTTTGCTTTGAATATGCTAGTTCTCATGTCTTCCTAAAAGCTCAGAAAAATATATCCCTAACTGGCTGCTAACCTTATCAGTAAGCTAACTTGAATAAAGGGGAGGGATTTGGGTGATAGCAAAGAGCAAATGCACTTTTTCCCTGCCAGTGCAATCAACCACTTTTCCCCACTCTCAAAACAATAAATGGGGAGAGGAGGAAATTATTACCTACCATCTTTTACCTTTCCAAGTTAGAAAGTAGCAAGGAAGACAGAGGGGTTAAAGCTTAATGTAAAAAGGAGATTCCTTTCTTACATCTACTCCCTGTTAAGTTCCAGACCCCTATCCCTTTTTGCTTTGCCAGAATGAAAGACTAGAAAAGGCAAGAGGAAGAAGCAAATGAAGTGTTCTGTCAGTCATTTGTGCTCTATCCTCTTTTGTCTTTCAGGCAGAAATGGATTTCCAAGTAGAGGGAAGAAGTCAAGTAAAAGAATTCTCCTTTCAACAAAAAACTGGGAGATAATATTAATAATAATAGTTTCTATTTGTATCTTCCCGCCTCTCCCAAAGGATCGAGGCGGGATCACATATTGACCTAAGGAGAACCAGTTGCCAAAAGTGTAGTACTTCCTTTTTCTTGGCTAACTTCTTTAGGAATTTTGAATGAAGGGCCATTTATAATTATTGAAAAATAAATAGGAAAAAAGTACATTTGTGTTTTGCAGCTGCTGCTATTAATCTACATATCACAGGGATTTTTAAAAAAATAGTTCTGTGGTACTTTTAAGTGCAATAAGGACCAAACTATATGCATTCTTGTCTTTAATGAACGTGTGCAGATTCTATTCAGTTTTGGGGGGAAATCCATTGTATGAATGGAGAAATGAAAAGCTCCACTGTCTGAACCACTGCAGAGTAAAATAAAAAGCAGTATATGCTGATTGCTGTAACATTTGGGCAGCAGACCTCTGAGAAAGTCTTTTTTGATGAGTATCCTAAAATGTTTGTATATAATGCCAAAACTGTGATGACCAAAGCTCTTATAACTGAAACTTTAATTAAAACTTTAAATACAATTCTTCATAGTGTATAAGGTCTTCATTTTTAAATCATAAAAAGGTAACTTATTTACTTTGCAGTAAGATAACCAGGCTGCAAGATCGTCTTTCTTGAGTCAGTTACTTCGGATTCTTTTTTATTCTTCAGTACCATGTTACTGTTTTTCCTTCAAAATTTAGATGCAGCAGCTGGCATTCTATTACTGGCATACACTTGCTACACATATGGGGTTTATTTTTTGGCAGTGGCAGATGAGTTGCCCATCGTATGTTACACAGTATTATTCTGCATGGGGGTGGCATAGCATAGTATGCAAGTGCTGATGGTATGTTAGATTGCTGCCGCAATGATTCTTGAAGGAAGCAGGGCCTTTTGTCTTTCTTCCCCTTTGGTCCGATTATTTGGTCTCAAGTATCACCTTTATATTGATTATCTGTTTGGTCTCATAACATTGATATTTTGGTTTCTACTTACCATCCACACACACTGGATTCTGAATAGGGCTGATTCTGATCTTTCTTCTATCAGTCTTCTTTGTATGAATGCTCCTTCTCAAATTTAGCTATTGCAAAACTGAGTCCTCTGTACTCTTTAACCTTTCTTTCTCTTGATCCTGTTCTGATCAGTCTCAGAAAACACATTCTTTTCATATTGTATGTTCATACAGAGTTGCCATTTATAGCTTTCTAATATAATTGAAATTCACTAGTCTGAGGCACACCGCCAAAATTTCAGCTCATTTTCCACTTAAGACTGCTCTCTGCTTGTTTAAGCCTTGTCACTCTGTCTCAATGTACCTGTTAGTATGTACTTTTTTCCTTGATGTCATTCTGCTTTAATGGTTTCTTCCTGTCACCTTAAGTGCCTGTATTTACTTTCAGATGTTTCCATCTTCTCAGTGCATCTATATCTTCATTTTAGCTGCCACTTTCTCAAATCATTGCTCTAAATTAAGTGTTGGCCCTGTACAACTAAAATACCTGAATATGGTCATGTAGCCCACATTCCCATGCCAAACACATCTCAGTAGGGCTCAAGCTTTGAGGCACAAACTAGTTTATGTGGGACAAACAATACGCAGCTCATCAAAGACACTGTGGCCGGTTACAGACCGGCACTTAAGTGCGTATTCGTCATGCACTAGGGTTACGAAAGGGCGGTGCTTCTGCACCGCCCTAACCCTAGTGCGTGACGAACACGCACTAAACGGCGGCGGCCCTTCCGCACAGCCGCCGCCGTGAGTACGTCATGGCCGCGCCGCCTTTAGACGGGGCGGCGCGTCCATGACATAGTAGCTCCACGCCAGGGCGCTTAGTGCGCCCTGGACACGGAGCAAGAAGGAGCTCCGTTTTGGAGCTCCTTCCGGGTTTAGTCCACTGGGCGCAGCCTTCAGATGGCTGCGCCCAGCGGACTAAGATGAGAAAGGGGCCAAGCGGCCCCTTTCTCTGCTCCCCGCCGCTGCGGGGTGTCCTTGGGGCTTGAAGCCCCAGGGACACCCCTTTTTCAGGCTGCGGGGAAGCGGCCTTTTGCCGCTTCCCTGCAGCCCGAAAAGCGGCGGATCGGGGCCTCAGCGGCTGCCGTTCTGGCCGCTGAGGCCCCGCTCCGGCGGGGAAAGGGGCGGGGCCAGACCGCCCCAAATGGGCGGTCTGTAACCCGCCCCAAATGGGCGGTCTGTAACCCGCCTGTATAATGCTTTCCACTCTATTTTTGTTATGGAAATTTAGGGAACGTGAATTTAACCAATAATGAACATTATGCTTGAAGAGGCAGAACTGTGTAAATTTTAAAAATCTAGATTTGAGTTTGGGGGTTAGAGGGAGAAGCTTTCAAAGATTAAGATTGCAAAAGATGAATTAAATGTTAACGGTCAAGCCCATTCCTCTTTGGGCTATTCCCATTTGTTATATGAGATCTTAATGAAAATGAGATGTGGTTCAGTAAGACAAAACTGATCTACGTCTGTGACAGTTTTATAACATTAAGATGCAGAAAGCTACATCAGATTTATGTGGCACAGTCAGCTCAAGGAACACCATTTTCCTGCATCACCCTTCCAGTGTTAGTTGTCAAATGAGGTTAGTTTTGTCAAGACTGTGACAGCAGGAAATGGATCTGGAGCTGCCATTCCAACAGCAAATTACCAAACTCAGTAGCTGTATCAAGAATTTAGAAGACTATAAAAAGGAAGAGGGGAGAATGTAGCAGCACCTTTAAGAGTAGTTTTTATTTTTGTATGACCTTTCATGAACATAAACCCACTTAAGAGGCAAGTGAATGGTCTGCAGAAGTTTAGTTATATCCACAAAAGACCATGCAAAAATAAAACCAGATATAAACAAATCTAACATCCTCTTTAATCCTACATGCTTAGAAACCCAATGAGAAGGCTGCCAAAAGACACTGTGAGAAACCGAAATCACAAAAACGTACATGGGCACTGTCATGCCTTAACATGAACTACTGTCATCAGAAGGCCCACTATATATATTAGGCAGAATCATGTGAAATTCCTTACCAGTATTATCACATCTTTTGTTGTACATTGCTACATACATGAATAGTCCTTGCAGAAATAACAGCATACATGTAAAAGTCTGTCAGCAAAAAGAGCCTTGCCTAGTGTTCTCTCCCATGTAGAATGTGTTTTCAACAGGCATCTTTTAAAAGACAACACTGGAACCTGAAATGATTACAGAAAGGGCTTTATCACTGGATTTTGCTGATTGTAAGCCATACCAGGCATGAATCATTAAAAGAATTCTCATGTGAACTTGTCACAATTATATCTATTTCATAAATAATCTTTACACATTGATAATTGAAAATGTAGTTTATTGGGGCCCTGCCTGCAAAAAATGATGGTCCAAACTGATAAAATCAATTGTCACTAATGTTTGCAAAATTCAAAAGTCCTAACAGAGCAGGTTATCTACCACAGTAAGCTCAAGTTTTATTTGGTGCTCATTTTTCTCCTTCCTAAGCTGAAGTGATATTCAGTGAAAGAATAAAGGATGCTGTGCACAAAAGTACTACTACAAATCAACCTCTATATACCTTCATAGGTTACACCTGCTATGGAAACTTTCCATGTGGTGGGAGCCAAGACTAAGCACTGTACTAAGCAAATGTATTTTACAAGTAAGCCCATAAATTAACCTAAGCCCAGCTGAGGTTTATATGTTTGTCTGCACTGAAGAAATAACTCTTCATTTCTTCACAATGCTCCTGCAAAAGCAGATGTTGGAAAAACTACTCCAGTACTTGTACATCTTCCAGCCATTTATGCATACATGAATGAAGGCCAAAAGTAAAACAGTCATCTACTCTCCTGCTCTGAGTGACCAAGCCATATCTTCTGCCTGTCAGTATTAATACTGACATTTATGACTCATCTAGCGATGTCTTCCATCTTCTCACCAATGGATTCCACGTCACGTATCAGCATCTCTGCCTTTGTACTGGTACAACTACTAGCAGGTCAGGCTACAGCGAAGAACTAAGCCCTCTTACAGTTTTATGACATTTAAAGAAACTGAACAGCTTCTAATACAACTGCTTGAACTGCGCATCATTATTTACATGTCATTTCACGAAAACAAACAAAATTGCTTGGCATAACAGATTTGTTAGTAACTAGAAAACAATCTAAGACCAGCACTCAAAAAATGTAGTGTTCTTATTTTTTTGATGCTACAGTAATAGTTTGTTTATGCTGAATAAAGCGTTATTGATCTTGTAGAGATCATACATTTGTCTTCTGAATTTGGAATGCCAAAACTAATAATGCCTAAAAGTAAAAGAACAGAATCAACAAAGCTTACCACAATCTCAACCCTATTCTGTTTCTGAAGAATATCAGCTATGTTTTCTTGTTTTAACTTCAGACAAAACTATTTTAACCATTGCCATAATAGCAAGAGCTTTCAGTCAGTCAGCACTGATGCAAGTAACATGGCACATTCAGAGTTGAGCAGCTGGACTGTTTTGCATTTCACACATTCAATGTCACTGTAACCAGCCAAAGAAACACAATAGTAAACAAAGAGTATGAGCTGAATAGCCAATGCAAGATCCTCCTATGCTGGCACCAATGAAAGGGTTATATTTGATCCCATGCTTCAGATATACGCTACACAGTCACATGAAGACATGTTAAATGACTCAAATTTTTCATTTGGAACATTTGCCCACACAGTGGCATGACAGCTAGGACTTAGCAATGATATGCAGACATTTCCAACTGTTTCCTTGAATGGTATGCAGTGCTTCCTGACAAAATAAAAAAAGGATGAAGTGATCTATCCTAGGTAGCTATTACTATTTACAGTATATTGAGCAGCTCCATTATTTATTTAAATAGGCAAATCAATACTGGGAACAGTCAGAAGCAGAATGTCAGAAAAGGGGATACAACTTTTCATATAATCTTTCCTAATTACTTCCTGGGGAAAGGAGCTATTTAGGAAGCATTTACAAACCCTCCTCTGATGTGTAGCATTGTATCTACTGGAGGCAATAAAGTACGGAACTACCCATTCACAGGATGCTCGGACCTTCTCTGCTGGAAAGGGACTTATCTTAGGTAAGTACTAACGTTCCACTTTGTGAATAACGAGACTGTTACACTCGGTACTACTCACCAGTAAATTTGGCGAGGGCTTAGAAGGTAATATGAAAGTCAGGTTGGAAGCCAACAGTTTAAAAAGGAGTAGGGTTTTTATTATTATTATAACCATCTAACCAGGTTTGATATTTTACCAAAATTTGCATTTGTAAATACAACTGCTATTTTAAAAAATTCTGAACATTTGTTACACTAATACATAAAAAATCATGAGCTGAAAAAACTACACAACAAACAAAAAAATGGAAACAAAAGAGACAGCCTCAAGTATACTATACTGTACCCCACTGCCACAATGAACAATTGCCCAAACGTAATGCATTGCATTAACTTTCATGACCAGTGTGCTTGGTGCATGTTGCCTGATCCCACCCACTTTCTCTCACCCCAAAACAGGAGCAGCTGTAGAAAACAGGAACTCAGCACAAATAGGTTTAGCATGGTTTCTCAATTACAACTCTTACTTTGCACACGAGCCCCAGAACTCCATCCTACTTCTATCACTCTTGCATGAAGAGCAACATACTGTATATGAAATGGAAAGCCTTCTCTGTACAAGACTGGAAAATTGGAAAGTAACTCTCCCCTCCTCCTGTCTGCTTTCAACTTAGTTCCTAATAATCGAAGTAAGGCTATTCTCCTAACATGCCAGCATCTGAGTTTTTGTGCATGTGTGTGTGTTTAGCTTGTCTGGAAGGCAACAAGCTAGATGTTGAGGATGTAATGCTAACTTTTTTCTTCCCTGAGAGTTCCTGGTTACTACAGCCAATAGATCATGCAGCATGCACTAGTCTACTACCCAGGAACAATAAGCCAGAATTCTCTGCAATTCTGTTTTATGGTTTTGCACAAATATGGCCATCATTTAAAAAATTTTTAATGTCACAAGAAACTAAATTGAGACTGCTGAAGTAATAAGCAATATTAATTGAAGGACATTTTGTTATTGTTTTTAAAGTTACACATCTTCTGATTCACATTTTAAATTCAAATTGTGCTTTATATTTTTAAGTTCAGACATATTAAAGCCCAAAAGCACAGACGGCGTAAGTTTTTTTATTGCCCTTAAGCAAGTGTGTCTCTTTCTTCCAAAAAATGATGCAATGTCAACTTTCCATGCATGAAGAATAGATGATAATAATTCCAACTCCTTTTTAGTAGGATATGGCTTCTTGTGAAAATAATCAGCAAGAAACCGTTTCTGAACTTCATTTGAGCTATGCTGGAATGGCTTCGGATTTAATGCTAAAATATGGAGATCATCAACTGAAAACTGTCCTTTAGTTTCTGTCTTATGATCTGTCTTTTGTCTTTTGGAAGGCACAAAATTCACATCCTTCACTGGAATTTGGGCCGTACCACTATTTATAATCAGGAATGGCTGGTCATCATTCTTTTCATCTTCTCCAACAGCATAAAGGTGGTCAGATTGTTTCCTCTTGGCTGAAGAAGCAGCATCATGCTTCTCACCATTCACAAGCGGCAGCTCTTTTTTGTCACCGGGTTCAAGCTGCAGCTTCACAGCTGAGGTACTGTCCTTTGGGGCACTCCGGCAACGGAGCAAATGCACAGCAATAGCAGTCAGTGTCATGTTGCCAGTGTATACACCGCAGCAGTGGATGCACTTGAAAGCAGGAGACTTCAGTATGGTATGCACAGTTGGCATGATATGGTGCCTCTCCTTCAAATGGATTTCATAGGCATCTGTGCTAGTGAAAATAGCATAGCAAAAGGGACATGTTGACACTTTCTTATTGCCCTTGTTCATTTCAGCAGCTTCATGTTGCAGTTTGATGTAGAGGGGAATAAGGGTCCTTGAATTTACCCCAGCTAGGAGTGCTAGGTGCACTTCCTTTTCACAAAGTTCTTCTTTTGCAGTTATACTGAAGTCAAAATGAGGAAACACGAGGTCACCTTCAGAATCACTCTCAAGTTGAAATCCTTTGTCATTGTAATTGGCATGCAGTTTCTTCTTTCCTTTATGTACAGTTCTAGTGTGATCCACAAGACATTTTAAGTCATGAAAAGTATTAGTACAGAACAAGCAAGCCAATCCATGTGTAAAAATGTGTTTTATAAGCTCTGACTGAGATAAAAAACATTTACAAGAAAAACATCTGACTGTCTCATCTTTAAGCCATCTCAAAAAAGGTGCACAGGCTGCAACTTTGTCTGTTTCAAGAGCATCCTCTGTCTTTGTTGCACCAAATTTGTGAGCTAAATGCATGTGCACCTGATAGACATTTGATGGGAAAAGTTCACTGCAAACTGGGCAAGTCTTCCACTGTTTAGCCTGTTTGAGAGCTAGGTTCACGGCAGTAGCAGAGGGAGCAATCTTGGCAGAAGTGTTAGTGGCAGAGGTTACAACAGCAGAAGAAGGCACAGTAGCTGGGGCCTGAGAAGCTGGGCCAGATTGCATTAGCTGAGCTGGCACTTGAGGTGGTGAAACTGTTGTCACCCCACCACCAGGTGGCACAGGCAAAGCCACTGAAACTGGTGCAAGAGTGTACGTGGGGATCCCATTAACTTGCTTTCCAGTTGGGATTAACTGTCTAAGTATTGGTCCTGCAGTGAGTAAAGTAGGGTTCTGAGAAGCTCCAGGTCTGACTGGCTGATTCACAGGAAGAACTCCTGGGGCTACAGGTTGATTAAACTGTAGAATCCCAGGTCCAACCGACTGGTTTACAGGAAGAACACCTGGTGTGCCAGGATGATTAAACTGAAGAATCCCTGGTGAGAGAGTCTGAGTCACTGGAAGAACCCCAGCACCACCTGGCTGATTCAAACTGCCAATAGGCTGATTTACAGCTAGGATCCCTGGTGAAGAAGGTCTGTTGATTGGGATAGAGCTAGGTCCAATGGTTCTGTTCAGCGATGCAGCTCGTTGGGTCACAGGGAGAGTCCTTGGTACAAGGGGACTGCCAATTGTCTGGGCTGAATGATTAACTGGAAGCAGACTAGGTCTGACTGGCCGAGTGAATGAAATGACCCCTGGAGGAACAGCTCGGTTTACGGCTCCAGCGGGCTGGTTTAGGCAGAAAACTCCAGGCCTTGCAGGCTGTTTTAGGGAGAACGGATGGGAAACAAAGAGCTGTTGAGAAACTGAAGACTGAAGAGTTGCATTATTCTGCTCCCCTGGGTTAGGAGGACCAGGCATGAGTGTAATACGTGACTGAGCAACTGAAGTTAGAGGCGATGTATGGGTCAGACTACAAGAGGCACTTGAAACACTCAGTGGTCCAACTGTGTTTGGAATTGCTTTTGCTGGCACCATATTTGGATTTTGATGGAGTGGTGGAAGTGAACGCTGAACACATGCTGTAGAAGAAGATGGCCCTCTTGAGCCAGTGGTAGGTATTAGTGGTGAAGGAACTCCAGCTGTGGAAGGCTTAGGAGCAATACTGACCATCTGCAATGACTTTGCCTGCCCTGCTTTCTTAGGCTGTACCAAAATGACAGGCCGCAGTATATTTTCCAGGTCTTTGTGGGCTTCTGATGTCAAAACATGATATATTAAAGAATCTCGACTGTTGGCAAAAGCATTGCACTTTTTACAGTAGTGATCGGTAAAATTTTCTTCACTTTCATCAGGACTCTCTTCAAAATATGTCCTCAATAGGTTTTGAAAGTGAGTTACCAACACATGTTTCTTTGTATTGTAGTAGAGTGTGTCTGTAAACTGACATTTCTGACAGACAAAATTTAAAGCATCACTTCGAAATTGTCTCATGCCACCACTCACATTATAATTTTGTATTTTTTTCTTGGAATGAAACATCCGGAGATGTTTTCCCATTATTTTGGAATGAGATGCAAATGCACATTCTGGGCAAGAAACAAGTAACTCTTGGTCAACTTCATCTTCATGACAACGGTTCAAGTGATTTTTGAAAGAAGAAAGATATTTTGATGAGAACTTGCACAAGCTACAGCAATATGGATTTGTTCTGTATCTCTGCAAAACAAAGTAAAAGACAACAATTGCTTCAGCACATATTCACAAATGCACAGTTAAGAAACATGGAAATACTAAAAGATAACCTTACTAGCTAGACAGACAAGTTTCTTCAAGACTGGTATTTATTAAGAAAATAAGAGTACTTTTGCTAGTAAATAAAGAATGAGGAAAAAGCCAAGGTTCTATATATTCATTTGTATAATTTTCTAAAACAACAACTTATGTATGGATTACAAAAATACAGTGAGAAAGAAAAAAGAGCTAGAACAAAGCATAAATCATGCAGCATTCCAGAAGCTGTTTGCACTGTAACTCCTAGCATTCTTCACCATGAGCTACAGTAAGTAGGACTGGTAGGACTTCCTGTGGAAAGGATGTCATATTGAGGAGGGAGCAAGCTTGTTTTCTGCTGCTCCAGAGACTAGGACCCGGAGGAATGGATGCAAGCTACAGGAAAAGAGATTCCACCTCAACATTAGGAAGAATTTCCTGACAGTAAGGGCTGTTTGACATTGGAACACACTCCCTCAGAGTGTAGTGGAATATCCCTCCTTGGAGGTCTTTAAACAGAGGCTGGATGTCCATCTGTTGGGGATGCTTTGATTGAGAGTTCCTGCATGCCAGGAGGTTGGATTGGATGGCCCTTGTGGTCTCTTCCAACTCTACGATTCTATGATTCTACATCTGGAAGGCCACACAATTCTGATCATGAACCAGGAATTGTTTATGTTGCTAGCTTTCTTGAGATGCAGCTTTAGTAATGTTGGTTTCAACTTATTTCAGAATGACAAAAACAAGAAGGAAGGAGGACAAGGATGTCAAGGATATCTGACACTATCATCCAAGATGAAGGGGAAGAACCTGTAACTAGTTCTTGCATACCTGTGAATGAATGAATGAACTTATTACGGCACATGGCCAGCATCAAAATATAGCAATATTACAAAACATGTAACATCAGGTATACTGCCGTAGCACAAATATATATACTTTCTACTCCAATGGAGATGTTTATCCTCTATATATCCAAATAGAAGGGGAGAATGCCCACAGTCCCATCCCCCATAGCATCACAAAATTCACACATTATTATAAGACATTGGCATAATCAAGTATTGGCACAGTCAACAGTCGAATATCACTTCCTCATTCCTTAAAACCTTTTCAAGATTTAGAAAAAAAATTAAAACATTGGCATAGTTATACAGTTATCAACAAACTTTTTCAATGCCATATCTGTGACATTTTATATAAAATGGTATAAAGATAAAATATGTAAAACAGTAAGATGATGGCTCGTTATGCCCAAACTCTAAAGCATTATTATTTCATCTGTATTAAAAAGTTTTTACGGCAGATAATTGCAGCTTCAAAGAGCTTGGCAACTTATATAGTCACCAATTCCATGCTGTCTGAAAGCAAATAATGTACGTAAAATTGCTCTTTTCTGCCAGGTAAGTGTAAAAGAGGGAATATATATATGGCACGAGATTCTATATAAAGGGGGCAACAAAAAAGAACATGTCCAATATACAACCCTGCCTAACACCATTGAAAGTGGGAATAGATCTTGTCATACTGCCCTGGCATCATTCAGCCTGGAGGGAGTGAGGGGGTGGGTAGGGGCTAATTTTGTATTGCAATTTTTACTGTAAACCGCTATGATCACTGAGGAATAGCGGTCTATAAATAAAAATTATTATTATTATTATTATTATTATTATTATTATTATTATCACAACTAGATGGGAATTCTCATGCAGCTTATGCATTAAAGTTAACAATCTTCTGTCTATGTTAGTTTCTTCAAACTTTGCCCAAAGTTTGTCCCTTGGGATAAGGTCAAACACTGTTAAGTTTGTGCTTTTTTTGTTTTTATAGGTCTCTTACAGTTCTTCTTTAATTCAAGCCATTCAGGTGGAACTATTTGCATATTTCCATTTCTGTATTCCCTGTATTTTTCTACTAGAATTTGTTTTAATTTAATGAAATCTTGATCAAATCAACTTTTTGATCTACAGGGTTTATTAATATTCCTGGGTGGTTTCGGCTGGCTCAAGGAAGTCTTAATTATAAAACTTAGGTTTTGGTAGGATTCAAAGACAATATCAGAGGAATTCGTAGTTAATAATATATTTCGTAAAATAAGACTTTTTTTCTGAATTCAAAGTAACTTTTATGTTGTTTTCTGTCTTTAAAGACCATTTAATGCCTTGTGCTCTCACTTCTGGAATCCCAATAGGTGGATCATCTCATTCTGAGAGGAGTGAAAATGGAGTAACCATTGCTTTCTGCTTCTGTAACCTGCTTGCTTCAAGTCCTAGAGGTTAATGGACCAAATAAGGTAGCAGGAAACCAGAGTGAGTGTGCTCTGAGATGCAGAGAGCCATGAGAAAGTGGTGTGATCAGCGTGTGTAAATTGCATGCAACCAATTAACTGCTGCCATTCAATAAGCCAATGAAAGGTTAGTCATGAGAGTTGCATCTAAATAACTTTGTAACAATGTATATTGGTGTATGAATGACACTGAAAAATGGAAAGGAGCTGCGGCAGCAATTTTATCACCATCTACTGGCGTGCTGTCGTCTTGGCCAAATAAACTGCGTTTTGCTATGGACACTTCGGTTTCCCGTGTCTTCACTTCTGGGCGCTCCTTTCAAATGAACTTTTGGGGAGTTTCCCTTACAGTTCCACAAAGTCTGCCTGTGTGACACAATTTAAAGTTAATGTTACAGGTAAATGATCGCTTTCGATACGTTGCTCAACCGCACATATAAGTCTAGAAATTTTAGTCAAGAAATTAACCCAAAAAAACCTGACTCCATTGTGACAAACTGACTTACAAACCAGCCAATCAGAAGCCAGAGGCCCTAAGCCAATCAGGTGCTAGCTGAGGAGTTTAAAAGATTCCACTTGGCAGTTGGTAAAGTCAGTTAGGGTTTAGAATGTTGAGGGATGAGGTTGAAATGTTGACAGAGAGAGAGTTGAGAGAACAGTCAAGTCCAAGAGAGGACTGTGTTCCAGACGTTCCTGAAGGAATAGTCAGTTAGGGAACTGCTTTGTCCAGAGAGGGACAGTATTAGTTTTGGAGAGTCTACAGAAGAGAGACTCAGTGTAGCCAGGCTCTAAAAAAGGGGTTTGGGTTACATAATTTCTTGAGAGATACTATAGCCTTGGTGGCTGAGTTAGTAAAAAGATTTGCCTAAAGAGGGACAGGGAAAATATCTGGGAAAAGAAGAATACAGTGGTACCCCGGGTTACGAAATTAATTCGTTCCGCGGTTAATTTCGTAACCCGAAATACCTTCGTAAGCCGAATTCCCATAGGCGCTAATGGAAAAATAGCTCTCTGCTGCCCTCCGGTGGCGGAAAATAGCGCCGCGGTTTTTTCGTAACCCGAAGAAACCTTCGTAAGCCGAAGCAATAAATCCCTATGGGATTTTTTCGTATCCCGAAAAATTCGTAACCCGGCGCATTCGTATCCCGGGGTACCACTGTATTAGTAACGAAGTAAAGAGTACAAATGTAACTAAGTAACACATGCCTGAACTAACAGCTGTTTAATGTCATCTAGTTCAAGTAATCTGTTCAAACCCTTTGTTCAATAAAGTTCATATTTTGTTTTATCTAAAGTCTTGTCGGCCATATATATTATATCCACACTACTATATTATATAATACTGTGAACCTGCCACATATTAAAGGGGGTTCGTTACATAAATTAGTGGCAGCGGGGTGGGATTAGAAAGCCCCCTAAGACTGTCATAAGGTGAAGGAGTGTTGTCGTTACATCCACTTATCTATGTGTCAATGTAAATACTGTACTTTAACTCTTATTTTAAAAAGGAACCGTCCTCTGGCGAATGGCAAGAGTGTAATCTGTCCTAGAAGCACTGACTTCCCTCTACTCTCATCCATTCAGTCTTTAGTGTGACCACATACAGTTATGCCTGTTGGAATTTTGTACGTTCTTTGACATCATTTTCCTTTGCTTTAAATCCTTTGTTACATGTGCTTAAGTCTTACCCTCAACTTATCCATGAGCCATATCAAAATTCATAATTTTGGCCAAAAAAACTGCCCTCGACTTACAGTCGAGTATATACAGTATATTTCTTAACAGTGGGGGCACTGTTTGAGTGTATACCAATTTGGTGTCTGTCTTGGTGTTGAAAAGGCCACCGCCACCTAATGGCATGTCTTTAACCACCAACCATGAAAGCTCAGACAGCCATGGGGAGCACAGCCATGAATGCCTTCAGAGGGCCTGGTGCCAGCTGTCACTTTTGCCGCTGTAGTCTGCAATGTGACAAGAGATCACAGTTGGTGAGCCTCACACTGGAGGAATGAAAGTATCCTCTGGTCTTCGTCCTGCAATTTCTAGAAGGTGGAAGTTAGTTTTTCCCTACAGTAGCTGATGGCACACTCCCATGCAGGTGAGGTAGTTTGAGATCTTACTGAGGAGGGAGGCAGATGAGAAGAACTTCCTACCCACTAAATTCAATGTCTTCCCCTTCTTGTGAGCTGGTGTGGTGAAGAGCCCACAGCCAGCTGGCCGATCACAAGGCAGCAGGCATCAGCCAAGAGAATGCTGGCTGGTAGAACTTTAAAAGATTCTGTGCTGACAGTTGAAGTTGGCAGTTGGGTTTTGACAGTTGAGAGGGCAGTTAGGGGTCTGTTGAGTCCAAGAGTGGACGGGGATAGAGTTGTGAGTCTCAGTAGCGAGAGGCTCAAAGTTAGCCGGACTCTGGAAGAGGGGGTTCGGTTGATTAATATCCTGAGGGATATCATAGCCTGTGTGGCTGAGTTACTAATAGAGATTTAAGAACCAACCCGTAACTAAGTAACCAAGCAAGTCAACAATATCGATTTCACGTCCAAGTTACATTTTACCTTCCTGTTTTAAAATAAACTTTTGTTGCTGTTTGAACATCCGTTTGGCCTGAGTTTTGAAACACAAAAACACGCTACTGAACACTAAGGGTCTAGAGTGGTCGTCACGTAATTTGGTGGCAGCGGTGAGAGGAGGAGGCCAGGGTGCTGTCAGCCTAAAAGAACAGTGGTTTGAAATATTTATAGAGTGGTTGTCACATATTTTGGTGCCAGCGCCAGGATCTGGAAAATCCGGTTGCTAAAGGTGTGCTTGAGTTATAGGGGCCTGAGTGCAAAATACCAGGTACCCAATAGCTGATTTAAACTGAAAGGAAAGGAAACCTACAGTTTAATTATCCAAGTGTTTGTGTCAGGGGAGTAATCTCGGAGGTAAAAGAAAAGGGTACTGGTAGGAGATTACTCGAAGACTGACCACGCTAGATAGTGACTAGTCTCTGAGGTAAACATACTAGGTAATTGTAAGAGAGTAGTAGGAAAGGAAAAAGCACACATAGTGATTCCTGAGATAAAAGTCTGTGGTAAAGTAAGGAATCACTAGTCTGACTTCAAAATCCAAGTGGATTCTTTGTACTTAGTTTAGGCACAGTTAAATAAGAGTAGAGCTAGAAATGGTGGAAGAGGAAGTAGTAGGAAAAGAAATGGTGGCTAGTCTTGACACTTCCATTTCTAAATCTCAGGAGTGTGGAGATTTGGAAAAGCAAGCTGGAAATGGCTAGACTTAAAAAAGGAAAAGAAAGGGAGAATGAGAGTGCTCATAACAGAAAAATACAAGACATAAAAGTGAAAGAACTAAAGAATAAGAGAGCTCATAACAGAGATATGCATGACAAAGAAATGAAGACATGGGACTTAATGATCAGTTTAGACACTAGAGTTACTCATATTGTCAAAAATAACATTAATGATTTCCCTCTATATGATGCAAAAAAATTCTTAAATATGTTGCTGGAGATAATCTTGACTTATATATAGCTAATTTTAAACAGGTTTATAAATATGTGGAGTTAAAAGACAAAGAGCTTGACTTGATTAGGTTTAAATTAAAAGAACTGGAACATTAAAAAGAATTAAAAGAAAAAGAATATGAAGGAGAGTTAAGAGAACTGAAATATCAGAGAGAAATAAAAGAAAAAGGGGAAATTAAAAAGAAAAGAACATGAGGGACAGCTAAGAGAAATGGAGCTTAAAAAACAGTTGAGAGAACTAAAGCATAAGAAAGATTTATTAGAAGAAAAACATGAGAAAAGGTTAACAGAAATTAAAACACAATATGGCGATAAGAAACTCCCTGCAAACTGGGAAGCTTCAAGTGAGAGATCTGGTGAGGGTAAAAATGTTAAGCCTTGGGACCATGGCAAAAATGAGGCTGAGGAGAAAAAAATGGGTCGAGAGAGTGTGACTCTGAGGTAAATAAGAAAAGTCACTGGTCTAAAGAAGTCACTCTAACAGAAGTCATAAAACATGCTTTGAATGTGACAGTCAAGGGCATTTAGGATATAACTGTCCCAAGGTACAAGATAAAGAAATGAAGTCAGATTCAAAAGCAGTTTATTATGTGGAATAACTGTCACCAAAAAAGACAGAAACTTCACCCAGAGACAGAGGCCTGAAGACCAGGTTGCCATGGAAACTAAACAACAGTCACATAAAGAAAAGATGGTTGATACAACAAGGAAGTTAAAACAGATAGAAAAGTTGGAGAGTTTGATTCAAGAAAGACATCTTCTATATAAGGAACTGAACAAAAAGCTTTTACAAACTGAACAAAAGCTAGATGGTTCTGTAAAGTACCGTAAATTAACTAAAAAACTGGATAGTTTTAAACTGAGGTCTAAGACACAGGATAAAGTTATTGGTACACTTGAAGAAAGAATAAATGAACTAAAGTTAGAAAACCAGACCTTACAAGGCCTTATGGAAGGAAAAACAGAGAAAATTGTTACTCTGAAAGAAAGTTTAGATAAAAAAAGACTATTTCAGATTTAGAGTGTATAGTTTCTGGGATAAAACAGTCATCTAAACAGTCCCCTGAAACACCACACAAATGTAAAAAAGATATTACCAGACTACAGGGTTTGCTAGATGATGCAAATGAGAAGGTAATTCAAAAGAATAGAAAAGAAACGGCTTTAATACAAGAACATGAAAAATTACAAGAACAACTATATGATTTAAAACAAGAAAATCAGATTCTGCATCAAAAAAGTCAATAAAGGTCAAAATGAGCTTGATAACACAAAGTTAAAAACTGAAGATCTGTACACAGAGATTGCCAGACTGAAAAAAAGACAAAACTTTAAAGATCAAGAAGTTCAGGAACTTTTGGAAAACTGTCACATAGGCAATACACAGACATAAAGATGGGAAACAACATTTTATCACATAGAAGCAAATTACAACTCTATCCAACTTAAACTTTCACTTTCCTAGAGTCCTGGAAGTATAACGGTAGGGAGCCCTTTTCCACCCAGACTCTACCCCTAACTGTCCTTCTCTATCTCTGGAACCCTCCCTCTCAGGATTGCAAGCCCCAACTATTCCCTCAGGAACTCATGGAACCCAGTCCTCCCTTGGACTCAACCGTTCCCTCAACTATCAAATGCAACGGACTCTCTCCTCTATTAGCCCGGAATTTTCAAAAGTCCCAGCCCACATCCTATTGGCTGGTCTTCAGCTGCCCTCTGATTGGTCAGCCGGGTGTTCTCTGCACCACATGCGGTTCTGTTATATCCTGAGGGATTTCGTAGCATGGGTGGCTGAGTTAATAAGAATATATCTGTAACTAAGTAACAAAGAAAGACTAAAATAGCAACTTCGCATCCATCATACATTTTATAGTTCTGTTTTCTAATAAACTTTTATTATTGTTTGTATAACCGCTTGGCCTGAGTTTTGAAACACAAAAACACACTACTGAACACTAAGGGTCTAGAGTGGTCGTCACGTAATTTGGTGGCAGCGGTGGGAGAAGAAGGCCAGTGTGCTGTCAGCCTAAAAGAACAGTGGTTTGAAATATTTAGAGTGGTCATCACAGCTGGTGTCAAGTGGAGCCGTCAAGGTATATCCGAGTCCTGAACCCTGTAAGATTCTCCATTTTGGTAGATGTGAAGGGTATAGAGGAGGAAGCAGCACACGATTTTCAGATGACCTGGACCAGATAAGGTAGCATAGCCAATGTCACAGGCATGGTTGCTTGAGTATATAATAAATTGCAACTGCAGTTGTGTGACAGAGAGATCCACTGACTTCACTACAATCATCATCTGGTCAACAAAAGTTTTAACATCATTTGTGGGAGAGGATAGCTCCAGCGCCCTAACTGAAATGGGTGGTGACTTTCTCAGCAGGACAGTGACTGAGTCTGAATCCAACCTGGTGTCATAGGCACCAGTACTTGAGATGGAAGGCTGTAACATTTGAGCTGAAAAGGAGGCCTCCCTTCAAACTGAAGGAGCAGTTGCCAAAGGATGAGCCTTCTTAGCAGTCTACTTAGAAACCTCTTGTACCAGTAGGGGTCTGGACAGTACAGGTTTCTCTTGTGCCACCAAATATCTCTCCTATAAGTCATGACCCATATGCTGAGTTGCATGCTCAGCAGAGGCAATGGCCAAAGTGCATTCCTGATGCCTAGGTCGAGGATGTCTATTAGCTAGGTAATAATGATACCTAGCTTCATTCCCACAGCGGTAAGCACAGTCTGCCAATAATGGCTATTGTAAGCTGAAGAATCACTGTATCTGGAATAATAGGATTCAGTAGAAGACCTGGTGCACCAAGAGCTGTGATGTCTGTGATATCCATGAGGCTGATGGCCTTGGTGCCAAGAGTGCAGAGACTGATGATCGCCCCACCAGAACGGGACCTAGAGCATTAAGATATGACCTTGAAGCTGATTGTAACCTTAAAGCTGATCTGAATCAAGGGGGTTAGGGTGGAGAAAATCAATATGAATACCAATGTGGTGCAGATGGTATGGCTGGCAGCAGTCTTGAAGACTTCTATTGAGTAAGAGACAGTGGGACTAGGACTCTCAGAACAGGCAAGAACTCTAAGATTTCAGCCTCAGAAATATTCTCATCAGACTGTCGAGAACTCATGACTACCACCTCTTCAATGGAATAAATCTGGGAAATTTGTGATTGAGGAGCCATGGTTCTTCCTGAAAAGCAGTTTCTGAAACTTGAAAGGCAGTATTGGTGAAGCTAATTGAAATCAACAGTTCCTTTGAAGCTGGAGAACAAGACTGATGACGTTCCTTGTCTTTGGAATGTTTCTTCTTGTGTTTTCTCTTCACCATAAAATGCATCTCGACCTTTAAAGACTTCCACAGTGAAAGGAGATGTACACATGCCACTTGGGTTTCAGAACTTGCCCATGCAGCCTTAGACACAAACAAGATGAAATCCACCTGTAAACATTTGGCTCCACACCAAGTGGAGGAATAGGCCAATGGAAACAAAGTAGATTTTGAAGGCCTTGCTACTGCTTCAATAAAAAAAGAGTAAGATGGTCACAAAACGAACATGTGAGAGTTGGTCTACTCATGAAGGACTGCTTTCAGTCACTATTCCTCATTTTTTCTTGCTTAAAGGCCCAGTAAGCATAAGGGGCAACCACATGAACTTCACCCAAACAACTGAGACACTTCAAGTGTCCATCCCAACCAGGAATTTTGACGCTGCAGAAGACACACCTTTTGAACAATATCAGCAAGGAATGGAACCCTGAGAGCAAGCAGGGCTTCCAACTACGAAATGCTAGACGATCTGAAAAAGACCAGCTAATCCTGAGATTGAAGCAATCAGAGACCATGATCAAAAACAGAAAATAACTGAAGACCTCATTCCTTCACTGGTGTTGCAACAGTGGCTGAATAAGAGCTGGTGGTTTGGGCAGGAAGGCCCTTATATAGGCCGGGTGCTATCAAAACACTAAAACAAGTTTTTAGAAGCTCTGAACAAAGTAGTGAACAGGCGCAGGATAACCTCATTTGTATGCGTCACACAGACGATGAAGAATACCAATTTCACATAAGCATCTCCAGATAAGGAAAAAGAAAAACAGCAGGTATATCCTGATGGGTCAAGAAGCAATAAAATGTGTTAAATAAATATCCATAAATTTTTGTGGGTTAGAAGAGACATAAAAGGCAAGTGAAATCACAGTTTCTACAGTCAACTATCTCAAAGCTGTAAGCATATACTATATGGATGCCAACTATAACAGATATGTGGCTGTTTAAAAAGTTCTGATTACATTCCTGGGACATCTCTTCTAGTTTCAGAAAGCCAGAAAAATAACCAGCACATCAGCTGTTTTACATTTGCTTCTGACCAAAAGAAAAGAAGTTCCAAAAATACAGAGACAATGTAAAAATACAATTACAGTAGACCCTTGTTATACGCTGGGGATTGGTTCTAAGATCCCCCGTGTATAACAAAATCCGTTTATGCTCAAGTCTCATTAAATATAATGACATAGCAAAATGGTGTCCCTTATAAAAATGGAAAATCAAGGTTTGGTATTTGAAATTTATACTTTTTTTGAACATTTTCAAACCGTGTATGCTTGAATCTGTGTATAAAAAATCTGTGTATAAGCAGGGACGACTGTACAGACTGCATCAACTGCAGGCAGACAACAAAATCCAACAATCTAGGCACTATCCTTTATGAAACTATATGGAACTATTGTCTTTTTGTATAACATCTTAACTAACTCGTGTTCCACTGATTTCAGTGGCTGTTCTTTAACTAATACTGGATCTAGCTTAACCTTTATAATGATGTTCACACATTTAAGAGGACTTTAAACTTGCATTTCCAAAACAATAAGTTTTCCTTCACCACGTGGCACACACTTCTGAAACAGAGCAGTCTCAGAAACAGACTGTAATACAGCATGGGATCAACTGCTCAGAGCAAAAGGGTAAAAAAGTCTCCAAAGTATGTCCAAACCCCTGGTTTCATATATTCATTATCTGTAAATAATGGATAGTCTTCTGAAGGATAGTCTTCTGAAACTAGGATAAATATACATACCCGTCTTTTAGCCACAGACTCCAAATGAGACACATCATTCCATGAAGTGTTGCAGAAATATTTTTCTCCTGGGTCAAAACATTTCAGAGTCTAAGAAAAAGCAGAAACTTCTAAGAACAGCATATAATTAGGAGAAAATCCTGTTTTATCCAGTTAACTCAGATAAGTAATTTTATTGTATTCATATACATTGATCTCAAATTCAAATTATCATAGAAAAATGCTAATAACAAGACAGGGATGGGGAAAAGTAAAGTTCATAAATCCCATGTAATCTCCCACCACTCCCAATTTTTAAAAAATGGAAAAAGACTCCTGCATCCTTCCAAGTGTGTGGGTGAGCAATTTTGCTAAGTTTCCCTTTCTGTCCTGTTCAGATCCAAAAAAGTCTTCTTCCCCAAATCAACAGGGATTTCCAGTCACTTCCTGATTTAAAAGAATCAGTTTAAAACCGAGTTTAAAACTGCTCAGAAGGGGACAAAATAGTCAAATTGATCCCAATGTCCTTAAAAGTCACAAGAAGCTTTTTCAGTTTAAAAAATGGGGGAAATGAGGAGTCTTTGGGGGAAGTGCAGCCCTCCTGGCAAGTGCATATGCAGCCCAAAGACCTCAGGAAGTGTCCTATTACTGCTTTGAAATTTATGTATAGGATATAAAAGCAGTGAAATAACCGACCAGTATGCTCAAGCTATTTGCCCAAGTAAGATCCTTCCATGTTCCAAGAAGAATCCGGAGTCAAGAGCACATACAATCTTATCTACATGCATCTGGAGGGTATGTTACTTATGTCTCATACCAAGATGCATGAAATTCCAAGACCCATGTCCTTACTATACTCAGACCCACTATCAACAAATACTATGACAGATTTTCTTGACTGTAATAAACAATATGTGACCAGATGTTCTTCTAGAACCAATTTTAAACATATGGTAAAAGAGATTCCTCAAGATACAATCCACCTTACCATAACAACTTGTTAGAGAAATTGATATTAGTAATTCATGGAAGGCGACATCAGAAGATACTTCCCCAAGCTAGAGTATTTCACAGTAGATTTGTCTTACCACAGAGGTATTCCAATCATAGCCTGCAGATGGCCCTCAGCTATGGATTGTGCAGCCCCCACCTATTTTCCCCTATAGCGCTGTTGATGATCAGCTGGGCTGTAGAGAAACAGCGCTGGAACAGTGATCCAGATTGGGATCCTCATGAGAGGCGAAGAAGCATTCTTCAGTACTAATCAGGGAAGCCCCATTCTTATCTCCTATCACTAATTGGAGATAAGAGCAATTTAAAGACATTTAAACTTTTAATACCCTGCTCTTAAAATATCTTTAAAGTTTAATGATTTTTAAAGAGCAGGATACATAAATCAATCACACAAGTTAAAAAAATGGAAAACCAGAATCCCTCGTGCTTAAAAATCTTCCCCTTGCTCCAGTATTGTATTTTGTGATTTATTTTTGAGCAGACTGAACTGTGTTTTGCATGCCTGAAACCTACTGCAGCAATTCTTACTTCTGAGTAAATGTACCTAAAATTGAGGTGTGGATTGCATACCTATTGGGTAAATGTACGAATGCTAAGAATTATGATGCATAGAAATCTAGCTCACACACATACATTTCCTTGTTTTACCCTACTATTGGTGTTTCTTTTCCTTTTTCAATTTTTTACCTGTTTCATCCAGAAAAGGGATTGCCCTAAGCAATGTGTGCAGTAATGATACCCACTTCCTGCATCTCCTCTTTCAGGTAGGGTTTGAATTCCACAGACACTGGCCCACAGTTTAGTCTCTCCACTTCAACTATTAATATATCTTCAAACCTACCAGGCAATAAGCTGGTTCAGACATAATGCAAAACCAAATTCCAGATTCCCTTGTTTCCTGCTACCAAAATTACATTCCTTCTTCTGGAGTCTGAGGGAAAAAAATCATCTGAAATGGGGAATTATAAACAAAATGGGGATTTCTATGGGGTTGCCTCTTTTCTATGCATAATTCCAAAGAATCTAAGATCCTACTTATAGGAAAGGTCACCAAAAGTAGATTTTGACGTACAATTTTTCCACATTTATAGATTCATAATGTCACTTCCTAACAACCATAAAACTCAGTTATGATTCTTTTCTTCTTTACCTGAAGTAATTCCCGACAGCTATCAAGTCCAATATCCACAAGAATCCCCTTCACTTTCTTGCGAGCCTTCCTTATACTGTCAAGATTTTGTACAGGAACCTGGAACATGTTGGCTTTTGCCTGGAAAAAAAGGCAACACAATAATGTACAAAGAAAAAGTATAAGTAACACTTTGTTTTTAAAAACTCAAAATCTTATATTTTCTTAAGTATACAATTTTGAACATTTTTCACACTTATTTTAGCAAACAGGCACAGTATTAATTTCAAAGCCAATTGTGGAATGCCCTTCCACAAGAAGCAAGGCTGCCCTGTCCCTGCTTGCCTTTTGTTGGAAGCAAAAATGGCTTTATTTGATAATCATGGGGTGGCTTGGATGTTTGGTATATAGGCTAGGTATCATGGTTTTAGTGTGATTTTAATGCCTGTAATTTTATATTTGTAATTGTTTTATGTTTTTAGAATCTTTATTTGTGAGCCACCTTGGGTCCCTTTCGGGGAGAAAGGCAGGACAGAAATCAAGTAAACAAACAAGTAAACAAATTCACACTATTTATGGCAAACTAGGAAAACTGTTACTTGTTACAATAATTATAAACTCAGATAGAGCTGGATTGGTGGCATTCGTGGACAAGCTTTGTAGGGAACAAGAAAGGGTGTATTCCTCTCAGCTGAATTTGCTGAACTTGATGATTTCAGTACCATCAACCACCGTATTCTCCAGAACTGCCTTGCAGGGATGGGACCCGAAGACACTGTTTTACAATGCCCCTGTTCCTGCTTGGGAGGGATAAGACCAGAAGATGGTGCAGGATGATTGCTGTTCAAGTTCTTGTAGAATCCCTAAAGACTTTGTTTTGTCCCCCATGCTATTCAACTTAAGTGTCCATGGGTATGTGCCTTCAAGTTGCCTGTCAACTCCATGGGCAAGGAACATTCAGATGGTTTTGCCAGTTCCTTCCTTTGAAATATAATCTAAAGCACCTGATATTCTGTGAGCAGCATGGTGTAGTGCGGTTTGAGCATTTGACTATGACTTTGGAAAACAGGGTTAAAATTCTGGCTCGGCCATGAAAACCCACTGGGTGACCTTGGACAAGTCATATTCTCTCAGCTTGAGAGGATAGCAATGGCAAAACCCCTATGAAAAACTCGCCAATAAACTCCTCTGATAGGTTCATCTTAGGGTCACCATGTCAGTAATGACTTGAAGGCACACAACAACAACCTGGCATTTATTGGTGGTCTACAATCCAAGAACCAACCAGGAATGACAGGATCCTAGGGTCTTTAAGTCCTGCCTGCCCCATTCAACATATACGTCCAACCAAGGACAGAGACTATCTGGAAGCCTGGGGTTCAATGTAATGACGACACTCAACTCTATTTCTTCTTTCCACTGAACTCCAATGAATCTGTTTCAGATACATAAACCAAAGACTCTGCAATGAGCTCTGAGCCCACCTGCCATAAAGATAATCTTTCCCTGATTTGCTTATTTAAAACAAACTAACAACAATAGGGATCATTCCGTTCCCTATTCAGTCATGGAAGCCCTGGTGGCGCAGTGGTTAAATGCCTGTACTGCAGCCATTCACTCAAGACCACAAGGTTGCGAGTTCAAGACCAGCAAAAGGGCCCAAGCTCGACTCAGGCTTGCATCCTTCCGAGGTCGCTAAAATGAGTACCCAGACTGTTGGGGGCAAATTAGCTTACTTGCTAATTAGCTTACTTGCTGTTCACCGCTATGATCTTTGGAATAGCGGTATATAAATAAAACAAATTATTATTAATTATTATTTCTTTAACTTATTTCCTTTCTCAATATTTGCCCCCTCCACATTCAAAGGAGGGGGGGAGGCCACAATTAAGTCTCAGCATCTTCTTCTTCCCATCAACAAGTGCCACAACTGTAGTAAGATGAAGGACATTTAGCTTAAACCCAGGGGAAAGGGGGGAGAAATTTCTTTTTGTAATTGAAGTTATACAATTTAAGTAGTCAGACTAGCCTATAGCCTAGCAGCTAGACCGTAAATGTTGTCACTAGCTACAGACCTTTGATTATGGGAGCTTTATCAGTTAAAATGACCATAGTCATTAAAACTATCAATGAGAACTTTTCTTGCCAACAGTCTTCTTTCTGCAATTCTTAGTTTACTGTATATACTCATGTATGTCTAGAAATTTTAGTCAAAAAGTTGACCCAAAAAACCTGAGTCGACTTATCCATGGGTCAATGTAATACTATACTTTAACTCTTATATAAAAGAGGGACCATCTCCTGGTAAAAAGCAAGAGTGTAATCTATCCTGGTAGCACTGAACCCCCTCTGTTCTCTCATCCATCCAGCCTTTAGAGTATGCACAAACAGTTGTGCCTGCTGGAATTTTGTAAGTTGCTTGGCATCGTTTTCCTTTGCTTCATTCTTTAGCTCCTTTGTTACATGCCACTAGGTTTTACTCTCAATGTATCCATGGGTCATATCAGAATCAATAATTTTGCCCTCGGCTTATACATGGTCGACTTATTTTATTTATTTATTTATTTATTTATTTATATCCCGCTCTTTTCCACGACTGGGACTCAGAGCGGCTTCACAGCAATTAAAAAACAAACAAACAAACAAAAAGTACAATTAAAACATTTTAAAAATTAATAGATAAATGACATGCATTAAACAGAATGATTAAACTAGTCCAACATTCCTGCCTGTTCTTATAGTGATTCCTTAAATGCCTGTTTGAACAGGTAGGTCTTCACCTGGCGTCGGAAAGCCATCAAGGACGGAGCCGTTCTTATCTCCCTGGGCAGGGAGTTCCAGAGTCTAGGGGCAGCCACTGAGAAGGCCCTCTCTCGTGTCCCCACCAAACGTGTTTGTGAAGGTGTTGGAATGGAGAGAAGGGCTTCTCCAGAGGATCTCAGAGTCCGGGCAGGTTCATACCAGGAGAAACGGTCTGCCAAATAATGCGAACCTGAGCCATGTAGGGCTTTGTAGGATATAACGAGTACCTTGAATTGTGCCCGGAAACGAACTGGCAGCCAATGAAGCTGTTTCAACAGGGGAGTTGTATGGGCTCTGTAATCGGCGCCTGTTAACAGCCTGGCAGCAGCTCTTTGAACCAGTTGAATTTTCTGAACACTTTTCAAAGGCAGTCCTATGTAGAGCCCATTACAGTAGTCCAAACGGGATGTAACCAAGGCATGTACCACCGTGGCCAGATCTGGCTTCTCAAGGAACGGGCATGGTTGGCACACAAGTTTTAAATGTGTGAAAGCACTCCTGGTCACAGCAGAGACCTGGGCCTCCTGGTTCAAAGCTGAGTCCAAGAGTACACCCGAACTGTGAGCCTGTGTCTTCAGGGGGAGTGTGACCCCATCTAACACAGGCTGGATCCCTATTCCCTGATCTGCCTTCCGACTGACCAGGAGCACCTCTGTCTTGTCTGGATTAAGTTTCAACTTGTTTGCCCTCATCCAGTCCATTACTGAAGACAGGCACTGGTTTAGAACCAGGACTGCCTCCTTGGATTGAGGTGGGAAGGAGTAGTAGAATTGAGTGTCATCTGCATATTGATGACATCGCACCCCAAAACTCCAGACAACCTCTCCCAGCAGTTTCATGTATATGTTAAACAGCATAGGGGACAACACAGAATCTTGAAGGACCCCACAGGTCAATGGCCAGGGGGTCAAACAGGAGTCCCCCAGTACCACCTTCTGAGTTTGCCCCTCCAGGAAGGAACGGAGCCACTGTAGAACAGTAAATAATAATAATAATAATTTGTTTTATTTATATACCGCTATTCCAAAGATCATAGCGGTGAACAGCAAGTAAGCTAAACAGCAAGTAAGCTAAACAGCAAGTAAGTAATTTGCCCCCAACAGTCTGGGTACTCATTTTAGCGACCTCGGAAGGATGCAAGCCTGAGTCAAGCTTGGGCCCTTTTGCTGGTCTTGAACTTGCAACCTTGTGGTTTTGAGTGAATGGCTGCAGTACAGGTATTTAACCACTGCACCACCAGGGCTCCTTCCAAGCCCCATCCCAGAGAGGCGGTCTAGAAGGATACCATGATCGATGGTATCAAAAGCTGCTGTGAGGTCCAGAAGAACCAACAGGGACACACTCCCTCTGTCCAGTTCCCTGCGTAGGTCATCCACCAAAACGATCAAGGCTGTCTCTGTTCCATAGCCAGGTCTGAAACCATTGAAATGGATCTAGATAATCCGTTTCATCCAGAAACCCCTGGAGTTGGGAAGCCACCACATGTTCCAGAACTTGCCCAGAAATGGTAGGTTAGACACTGGCCGATAGTTATTCATTATAGTGGGATCCAATGATGACTTTTTTAACAGAGGCCTCATAATAGTCAAGTATATAAGGTACATTTTATTTGTTTCATAGCAAATGTTTACCCTTTTCTCTGAGGACCAAGGACCTGGCCGTTGGTAAAAGCAAAGGAAAAATTTCCTGTTTGCCTAATGCATTGACCCTCTATATAATTCGGATAGAATCAAATTATTTCATCCAATAATATATAGATGCTATAAAGGGACTGAATTCAGTTTAGGAAAGTCCCATTCTCCATTTGCAGGAGATTTCTTTCCTCATCATCTTCAGTGATACTTTCTACACCCAATGACCTTGACACACTAAACGTGTTCTCTATTTTCCTCGTCTTTATTCTCACCACTTTAGCTCTATGACCACATTTTTATGACTATGGGGCTCGACAAACCGCCCCAAAGGGACAATGGGACACTGTCCTTTTCTTAGCTGGACTGGGGCTGCGGCACCCCAACTCCGCGCCCAGGCCAGCTTTTCAGGTTGGTCTGTACAGGGCCTATATTTTCTTATGATTGAACATGAGTTATATGCTCTTCACTGAATGTCTTCCAGTTGAAGAGAGGCCGTCTTTGCGTTTTGCTTTATCTTACTAGCTTCATATCAATATTCTTTGCTTAAAGATACTTGTGTTATTAAGGGGAAGAGGAGAAACAGTAATATTTATATGACTCATGGGACTAGGTAGGGTGCATTTAATGTAGCCTGGGAGTGCTACACATTCCTTTGGTACTCTGGGTGTGTACGTGCAAATACACACATGCATGCCCAAGTGTTTCATTCAGCTTTTTCTCCACTACTAATGAATTGCATCAGTACAGATAGACCTGTTGCCTTTGTTATCTCATCATTTTATGAAAACAAGATGAGTAGTTAAATTCTAGGTGTGGCATTCTGTCCCTTGCTTCCTCCCCTAGCTCTAAGACATCTAAACATAGATACTAATTTAAAAGTTAGAGAATTTCTACCACTTGTTTTTCCATCAGAATGTCAGCTAAAATAATAATAGATGTAAAACTTTGCCAAAGACCAAAAATAAACCCAAATCGCTTAGTGGTCACTGATTTTCATCAAATTACTGCAGTTTTTTTCTTCTTTTGATCAAGGCCAAAGCTTTTTTTTTTTTTTTAAGAAAAATCTCTTAAACTCTTTCCAGCCTTATTGAACCTGGATACTACAGGGAAATAGATGTTCTTAATCCTTCCTTTTCTTGACACTTCTGGATTAGGTTTCTGAGCCAGTGTGGTGTTATTTGATTGAGTCTGGGGCTAGGTCTCTGGGAAATGAAGCAAAATTATTAAGTATTTTCTTGCAGAATGCTAAAAAATACTTAAGACAAGGTGTTCCTGTGTTTCCTTGTACCAGAATTATTTGTGAAACTATGTAAAAGCAAGACTTTTGTGTAAAGTGAAGTAGTGTATTATATCACTGCAATTCCTGATCTTCCTTTTCTCATTTCTTTTTAACAGAATGTGCTTTATTGGAGGACTAGAGGAGACAAAATAATAGTCTTGGTTTTCCTAATGTTGGCGGTTTTTCTTCTGTTTTTATTGTTTTTTTCCTGCTCTTAAAGTGACAAAAGTAAAGATGTTCCTTACAGTTCACTAATATATTTTCCCCCTAGAAACTGGGTTTTTCCCAAAAAGGAGGGGGGGGGACATGTCTGCCATCTTGTTAATCAGTTACAAATGCAAACACTAGGTTGCATTCATAACTGTTCAGTACTCTAGTTTATTATCATTGCTTTACTGGTACAATTGCAAATGTCCTCCAAACCTAACTACCTTAACAGCCTGCAGTTTCACTGAGTGCTGGAGGTCTATTCTGTTGGCAATCAGGGCACAATAGGATAATTTTTCTGGCCATGTTCCACCAGCACCCTATTGCAACCATCAGAAGCAGAATCTCTGATGCAACTCAATACACAGTAGACTGTTGATGGGAAAAGACTAGAAACAGCATCCTGTTATGCTTCCATCACCAGTAAAATAGACCTCCATAGCTCAGTGGGGATGCTGGCTTTTAAGGTAAGCTTGGGGGGTGGAATCAGAAGAAAGTATGTAATTATGAATGTGAACTATGTATGTAATTATGAATCTTGGCCCATATCTGTTCCATAGCTTCAAAATTTCAGGAGATTTTATGTATCTCAGCTCTGGGCTGGATACTGACTATGATACAGTGGATCCTTCTCACTTGCAGAGTTTTGGTCCAGGGGGTCCTGCAAATGAGGAAAAATCAAGGATGGTGGTGTGCTGTATTAGTGAATGGGCAGCAATTTCCATGAGTCCACATGCACATGCTGCCACTAAATAATACAGTGGTACCCCGGGATACGAATGCGCCGCCTTACGAAATTTCCGGGTTACGAAAAAAATCCATTTAAAAAAACTGTTCCGGGTTACGAAGTTTTTTTCGGGTTACGAAAAAAATTTTGGTGCTTTTCGGCGCTATTTCACACGAAATCGCGGCTTTTCCCCATTAGCGCCTATGGCTTTTTCGGCTTACAAAGTATTCCGGGTTACGAAAGCGGCGGCGGAACGAATTAATTTCGTAACCCGGGGTACCACTGTATAGCCATGGTGAATCCATGGATTCAGGGGGGCCACAGTACTTAGTTCCCCTTTGCCACAGTACTTAGAAGAAATACAATGGAATGAATGAAAATCAGTCATGATAATGTTACCCAACTGATTCAATAGTTCTACTCTAAGCATGACTAAACTTCTATCCCATCCTCGTCAATTCTCAGTTCTGCTCTGATCAAAAATCACAGCAAAGTTCCCCTTGGCCAATGTTTTCTATTGGGAAAGTAAGGGGTGGGAGGAATGCCTCTGGTATTTCCAGTCAGCGTTATCTCCACAGAGAAGGGGAAATGGTCATCTGAGAGAAGGAAGAATGACATCATAGGAGGAGGTCAAGAATCCTACTACTGTGATGCCACCTGGCATGCTGGTTTGGTCAGTAAAGGAAGTGAGCTGGCCTCCAAGACCACTACTCTTTCCCACAATTGTCATGTTCAACTAAGATACTCTCTTGAAAAGACCATTCTCTGTATAATTAGGGGATGGGAAATTTGAACACATCATAAAACTGAAACTGTATACAGTCACAGGCAGGTGAAGAGAGAGGTATGTTACAGTTGATCATCTGGTGGAATTTATCCAGTCATGTACTTAAAAATACACATACCAAATCCACTGTCCAATTTCAAAATATTTGAAGCAGCATGTGTAAGATCTACTACTATTGCCTGCTTCATGACATACACCTGCACAAACCCTTTGGCACCCTATGGCTATTAAGCAGCTCTCGCTAAGAAAACAACTAACAGAGCCTGTAACTCTACAATATCTATTTTTAAACCATAACTGCTTGTCTAGTACTGTACTGTCTAGCTAGAGTTGACAAAGATCACAGAGAGAAGCCCACCCACACTGCAGCCTAGCACATAAGTGCTTGTTTCTTTTCTTCCTATGATCAAAGATTCTTCCTTCCATACCTCTGCGTTTTATAGTCAGGGGGAGAGAGGAGAACACATGGGAAGCAAAGGGTTGCTGCAAGGATCTGAAGCAGCAAGCACTTTCTGCCCTTTGTTTTTTCCTATGTTTACTTGGGAAGTATGCAAAGGCAAGTATGAATGTGAGAAAGAGTATGTTGTGGAATGCGAAAGAGGAAACTGGAGAGAATTATTTCACTGACTCATGCAAAAGAGAAAGAAAAAGGAGGGAAAAGACAATTGAAATATAAAACCCCAGGAGCTGAATTGTCTATCATTGCCCTTCTAACTGGTTGTTGCAGGTTTCCACACAGCAGTGAATCAAGATGGCTGTAATATTTAAAATGAACTCTCACAATCCACCCTTATCTTTTGAAGCATTGAGTTCAGCATAGGAGGGCCAAGTCTCATGATCTGCTGGTACACAGCATGTCATAGGCATCACACAAAACTTCACCCTTTCCAAGTCAGGGTCTTGCCTCTGATGTAGTACTCAAAGAGTCACACATTTTGGATTACTATACACTCCTAGACATATAGAGCAGAGATGATCAGCCCAGGCTGTGGGCCTCATGTGCCCCCACAGCCAATACAACTGCTGACAAAACTAGTAGGACTGCTGCAGATTTAAAAACCTGCAAAACTCAAAACCTAGCAGCCATTCTACCCTGCAAAATTGCCAATGTCAGAGCTTTATTGCCTTTTGTTTTTGTCTCTCCCCACTTCCCTCATCACCACAGAGCTGCCTCATTTAGTGAAACTCAGCAGTAACTGCAGCACCAAGTTTGATAGCAGTTAACAGCAGCACCACGTGCAGCACAGCAAAATCAATGGTGGCATGGCCTCAGGTTGTGCGAGACAGCTTTCCAAAGCTGGAAAGTGTCCTACACCTGCACATTCACTAAGTGACTTAAAACACTGTGAATGTTGGAGGTGACAGGTTGGTAGATATTTGATAGAGTAGTAGTATCAAAGTCATGTTGTAGATTTGTTCTATATTCTGAAACTTTTCTCCCACAAGGAGAAAAGAGATCGGCATGAGGTATCTTGCAAGGCTGTGTGGTGGAGGTAAGCATCATTTATCTCACCCCAGATAATTTTTCAATTTCAATTGAGAGGGTGCTGCTACATAGGAATGACTTTCAACAGATGTCATCCCTATCCCTATGGCTGCCAAAAAGCCATCTGAAGAGTGGGGAGAGATGATTTGGCAGGGGGCACCTGTGTACCACAACAGAAATTAAGGTGTCAAACAATTGTGTTGAAGATTTCATTGTTTATGCATAAATGTTGACTCAGTTTATGCCTAAGGTAGAGTGGCAAGCTCTACACCAATAATATTGAGTCTATGAAATATCCAGTTAATGATTCTCATACAATAGAGTTGGAAAACCATCTGAGCAGCTGAACAGGCAATAGCATCCTAGTTAGCCAGCATTTTAGAAAACTTGTTCTAACTATAATGGATTAAAAGATCTACACTAGCTATGAGCTCCAACAATTTTGAACTTGCAAATTATCATCCTGAACTCACCTAATGTCATCAGAAAGGATTGGGAATACTTAGTATTTAGATGGGAGACCACAAAGAAAAACCAGAAAACTACAGAAAGGACTGGAAAACAAAATCCCGACTGAAGCCCTGGAGAGCCACTGGTACCCATTACAGTAGACAATACAAGTAAGCCACCTAGATCAAAATGTTGTTGTTGTTGTTATTGGGCAGATAGAATCGTGGTCTAAGTACAGTATAAGGCAGTTTACCACATTCCTAGTGAATCAGTGCCAACTCACTCATTTTTAATGTAGTGAAGGAGACTATCTCGATGTGTTTATCATTTTTTAAAAAGCAGAAAGATACAGCATTTTAAACTATTATGTCCCCGGGGTCCCTACCCCCGAGTGGAGTTGCAGACACTGTGGTCCTTCCATAGCTTGGTGTAAAGGCAGTCACAGAAGAGCGGACTCAGTAGGTATAATACTTATTAGCTTTAATAACTTCCCAACAGAAATGTAACTCGAAACTGAAAGTTCAACACCCAGAGAGAGAGTTGTTGCCTCACACTCTCCTCTCTGCCTTGTTGCTCAAGGCTTTAGGGTGACCCTAGCGCTTTGTCTTAAGCGTTAGGAGGGAGTCCAGACTGCAGCTCCTTCTCGGAGAGTTCAGCGTCTGCCTTTTCATAGTTCTTTGGGCGGCCACCCCAAGGCCAGCACCAACCTTGGGTATCCCAAAAACAGGGAGGACATTGCTCGAAACGACCCCAATATCCCAGGGAGACTTCCCAATTCTCCACCACCGTGACTTGGCGATGGGCATCTACCAAATCCTCGAGGTGGGGATCCCTCGTGGTCTCAGGACTCCAGTTGCCCCGGCGGCCCCACGGTCCACAGGGCTGCTGACCAACCTTCTCACCCTGGAGTGCTCGTCTCATGCTCTCCCCTAGCCCCGTCCGGCAAACCCTCCACCATTCCTCCAGCGTCCACCACTCTCCTCCTCGGCTCCACCTTTCCTTCACTCTTTATCTCCCCCTCCTCGCACCCCAACCTCAGGCCCACCCTTTCCCCAGGTGTTTCTCCCAAAACAGCTCCTTGAGCGCATCCCCGGCACTCTCCCTTGTTGTGCTCTTCCCCAGGGTCCCTGTGCCCCTCGGTCAGCCTCCACGATGGACAACCCGGCAGTGCTTCACAGGTCTCTTTGTCACACATTATCATCATCATTAATTTGGGTGCCATTATAGCTGGAAATCTCAAGCCCCTTAAGAGAAACTATACAGACAATGTCATTTGGTATCTTGAGAGTGAGCTTGGCGTAGTAGTTTGAGTGGTGGAGTAAGACTTTGGAGACGAGAGTTCAGTTCTCCGCTTAGCCATGGAAACCCACTGGGTGACCGTGGACACACAGGTTCAGGCTCAAGAAGGCCATGGCAAACCACCGCTGAACAAATCTTGGCAAGAAACCCCCATGATTGGTTTGCCTTAAGGTTACCATGAATCAGAAACAATCTCAAGGTAAACAAAAACAACAAACAAAACTTTAACAATTTCTAGGAGAGAGTACAGTGACTAATGTATCAGGAAATTACTGCTTTTTCAAAAAGTGTGTCCCAGTTTCTTTAAATTTTACCAAATATTGTTGAGAGATACATACACTAAGAAAGTAAAAAGGTTCATGCAACATACAAAGGCTACATAATACAGAGCATTTAAATTTTAAATGATTCATTTAAAAGTGGGTAATTTTAATATGCATATGTCTTATTTGTTCATTTAAATTTAAATTACAATGTTACCAAGTCACTCAAGCCTATCTATGGCGTGGTACAGAGAGGACCAGAAAGAGGCAGCCGGGAGCCACCTCTCGTTGCTGCATAGCAGCTTCGTAGCAACCATATTGCGCGGTGATGCTATGCAGGAAAAAAGACCGCTAAAAAGCGGCATCTTTTTGTGCCGCCACAAATAGCTTGCAGCGGTGTGAGCACGTCACTGCTGCGCAGCTCCATTTGGATGCTGTGCAGCAGTGATGTCATCTATTCAACACCACACAGCAAGGACGCCTTCATCACATGCGAGGGGCGATGGGGCGTGTGGACGGGGCGCTCCTCGCACATGACGAGGGCGTCCTTTGGGGCCGGTATGTACCGGGCCTATCGATATTTATGGTATGATAAAGCAAAAGCTAATGTGAATCATTTTGTTAGGTAAGTCTGAAAAATATGGAACAACTACAAATCTAGGCAGTGATCAAAGAAACCTCTCTGGGTCTCAAGACAAGAAGCTGTTTACAAAAAGGAAACAATAGCAAAAGAAAGACAGCCAATTTACCAAGATTTGTTGGTATTTTATCTAAGAAAAACACAGAATTAAATTGAATGCGAAATTATTTTCAGAGGGTTGTAGCTTTCAATGGTTTTTCTACTGACTTATAAAGATTAAAGGCAGATAAAAAGATCTTTGGCTTTGAACAAAACAAAACTGAATTTGATGATGATGAACATTTGATTGGTAAAATGTGGTCAAAAGAGTTGAAATTTACTTTGTAAGTTGATCAGAAAGAGATTTTTTAAATAAAATGATGTAAAGATCCATAAAGAGATTTCAAATCTATGTTGAAACAGCAAGTAGGAACATTTTTTCATATATGGAGGACTTGTGAAAAGGCTAAAAAGGTTTGGGTTCAACTACATAATTTAATACAGAAAGTTGTGATAGTTAATGTTCAGTCAATGCCTGATTTTTCCCCCTTTTGGGAATGATAGATGATTGTTGTACATAAAAGGATGGAAGAATGTAACAATACCAATAAACAAAGACCTTAAAACTGAACTTAACTGAAATGGACAAGTTATCTGATAGTGAAAAATTGTGAAAGAGATTCTTTTGCAGAATTGGAAACCCAATTGGTTTTTTGCAGAAAAAAAAGGGAATGATATGAAAACTGTGGAATTTGATAACTAGTACAGTATTAGTAGTAGGTTTAATAGAAGTACATGAAGTAATTCCTTAGTTGGAGAAGTTAGAATTTATATATTTAGACTAATAACCACTGAAAAACAAGCCAAAGTTTCTCGCTGTCATTTTATCCCGTTTTGTAGCGGGAATTTCTTCTTTCCTTTTCTTATTTGTTTCTTCCCACTTTTCTTTTTTTATTCTGTCCTCTATATATATACAAGTATTTGTAGTTTTTAGTTGTTTTGTGTTATTTACAGTTCTTATCGTATTTAGAAATTCTTAATAAAAATATACCAAAGTCTCTTTATCTACGCCGATGACACAGTCTGTATTTTGTGAAGGGGTTTAGGGCATTTGTATAGGCCACATATCAACATAAGTTTTACAACCATCCCACAGGAAAACATACACTACCAACATTTATTTGCCTTGAAGGAGAGTTTGCTCAACTCTAAAATGTCGTAATCTGTAGCAGCCATATGCTCAACTGTGGAAAACTTAAGGTTCTGGATTTCACTAGATTGGATTAAATTAAACTGTGCAAGGATACCAATCTCCACAAGGTTTTTCCATTCATGGATGTATAGATGTAGATCTGTAGAAAGATGCAAATAAAACCTGCCACAAAAAGAGTTAAAATGGCTTGTATGAGGAGCATTAACAGCCAGGACCTGAATTTGCTTTGTGTGTCCTCAGGTTGCCTATCAATTTATGGCAATTTCATAACATAGCTAGAGGAGAATCCTACTTGAGTTGGCTTTTATAAGGTCTTCCAAAAGAAAAATCAACCATTACGTATCTCAGAATTTAAAAATAAAGAATGAAAGTAAACCCAATGTAGATGCAAGATCCAGCATCCCTTTTAATCTCAAAGGAAATATAATGTAAAAATTTGTTGTTGTTGTTACTATTTAAGTGTTAGTTATAAAGTGCTGTAAATTTACACAGCGCTGTATGTACGATCAGTTAAAAACAGAATAAAATAAAGATAAATTATTGTTGGATCAAGTTAGTAGTAGGGGAGAATACAGTAAGTAGAGGATGAAGTAAGTGGACAGAGGTAACAGCAAGTGCAGGAAGAAGGATCAAGAAGAAAGGAGAGAAGAAGAATAGAAGGGAAGAGAAAATAGAAAGGAGAGATAAGGTAGGATTGCTTTAGGAAAGCAGACGAAGGTGAAAGATGAGTGAAATGAACGGGTAGAGAAAGAAAGATGGGATCCAAAGATTATTAGTTAAGAGATCTTATATACTGACAAATCTTACCGACAGAGGATTAGTGAGGGATTTGTGTGTGTTTAGTCAATAAGCCATGTATGTTTGTAAGGCGTTATTTTTTGTGTAAGTGTATACTGTATATGGTTGTTAATGTCTTAGATGTATTTAAATAAGAAACTAATAAAAAGACGCTTGTCCCTCCATATTCGCTAGAGTTAGGGGACCAAGACCCCCGTGAATATGGAAAAGCCGCAAATAACAAAAACACCATGTTTTTCCCTGAGAGGACACCTCTCTAGGAATCTCTAGGTCCTCCAGGGCAACTCTGTGGTCAACGTCCAACAGACACTGAGCATAGGACTGCACTGGAGGAGCTATAAATGGTCTTTCAGTGCAACTTTTAGTTCAAGTTGACCATAGAGCTGCACTGGAGGATCTAGATATTCCTAGAGAGAACATATTAATCAAATCTGTGAATAATCAAAGCCACAAACATGGAGGGATGAGTGTACTATTAAAATACAGAATAGGATAAAATAAAAATAAAGCCTGCCTGCCTCTGGTGTACATGCTACAAAATAATTAATAAACACAATAACAATAACAATAACAATAACAATAATAACATGTTGTTGTTATGATGCTCCCCCAATTGACTCTCAATCAGGATGACCTTCTTCTAGGCAAGGAATATTTAGAGGTGGCTTTTTTCCAGTTCTGCCCCAGAAATATAGCCTTCACGGTATTGATTGGTGGCCTCCCATCCCAGGACAAAACCAAGGCTGGCCATGCTTAGCTTCTGGGTGCTTTTAATAATGTAACTGCCTAACAATCATGTCACTTCAGGGAAGAGGCTTTCAACCTGGGCGCCAGGGAAGCATCTCAAGAGAGAAGCCTCTCCGACCCAGGAGACGCCTTTCCCTCCTCCCCCTGCCGTTATCTCCAACCCCAGCATCTTCCACAATTTAAGGCTCTCTCCCTTCTCCCGGTCAAGAGATGCGGCTCTGCCCCCTTCCAAGCGCCCGAGAGTTTGGTCACACCACGAAATTAAGCTTGTTCTTATTCACTCCCCTCAGAGCCCTTGGCTCCCGCCAAAAGGAGAAGGAAAGGGAAGGGAAAGGAGGAGCAAGGGCCAGCCCTCCTCCTCTCTTCCCAGCACCTGCCCCTTATTCCCAGCCTCCTCACCAGAAGGAGCCCCAAAACGCCCGCCCTTTTTGGCTTAAGGAAGCAAGGATTTACATTCACATGAGGATTTAAGGAAAATAAATAAATTATATATATATAAGACATAGATATATACGTGTGTGTTATACTAGACAGATAGATAGGACATATAACACGTATATGTGTGTGTGTGTGTGTGTGTGTATATATATATATACACACACTGGTTACATAAGTTTTATATGTGTATATATATATGTGTGTATATATATATATATATATAGCATGTAAGATAGATGTGTGTCTATATATATATATATATATATAGGGCATATAAGATAAATATGTACATTAGGTGTATATATATATAGGGCATATGTTATAGGTATATATGTATAGATAGTATATAAGTTACATATCTATCACACATAAGTTATATATATCCATATATTTCGCATATATTTCTATGTATATGAATATATTCTGGGTATATATATATATGAGCATCTAAGGTCCCGCATCTCTCCTTAAGCGCCCTCCCTCTCTCCCTTTCCGCGGTGCCCGGTGCTCCTGGGCGTCGAGGGACGCCTTGCCCGCCGGGCTTCCGCCGGGCTCCCGCCGTCCTGGGCGAAGGCTGCGAGCAGCGCCTCCTCCTCCTCGTCCTCCTCCGCCCCGCTGCCTCCGTTGTTCCGAGGCGTCCTGGCTGCAGGAAGCGCGCGCGGGAAGAGCCCCCTGGCGCCGCACTCACCTGCCCGTCCTGCAGGGGTCGCTCGCGCTCCCGCTCCTTGCTCTCTGGCGCCTCCCTGAGGCTGGCTGGCACCTCTCTGCTCTTGCTGCTGCTGCTGCTGCTGCTGCTGCTGGGTGGGCTCTCTCTCTCTCTGTCTGTCTCCCTCAAAGTCCCCCTCCGCGGCCCTCCCCGGCGGGCTCCTCCTCCTCCTGCTGCTGGCCCCGGCTCTCAGCCTCTGGAGCCCCGAGCCCCGCGGGACGGAGGGAGCATCCTCGCCTGCTCAGGCCCCTCCGACCATCCCTTGCACCACCTCAGGCAACCGCAGCAGCCACCTCCGCTCTTGCCAGAGCCAGAAAGAGAAAATGGCGCTCGATTTGTCCCAGGAAGTGACGTCCCCGCCTCATTTGCATACCAGCCACAGTGGGCCAATCAGGAGGGCCTTGCTCCCTTGTTCCCATTGGCTCCCTCCATCAACCCTGAACTCCTGCTCTCAAGAGTAGACCACCTTGGGAACACTTTGGAGACTTCTCCCTCTCCCTGCCCTACCTGCCTCACTCACCTGTTCCCTCTTGCTCTTGCTTTGACACTTCCTCAAAGTGGGAAGCCTCCACTGAACCACGCTGTGGTTTTGGGTTGTGACGTCACCAGAGCAGGGGTGGGCGGGGCTTGGTGACATCACCTCACGTGATGCCACCACGTGGGCCATGCAGCAGAGCAGTGGCTCATTTGCATCTCCATCATGCCTCTTCCTTCCCAAAGGCCCCCCTCCCTTCACACAACCCAAGAGCCAATGGGAAGCAGCCATGTCAAGATGCTGCTGCCTTTCCCATTGGAAGGAGAGGCCATCTGAAAAGCCCATATAGCCTTGGTCACACTGTCTGCACCTTAAGAGCCAAAGCCAGAGGGGTCCTGCTTTGTGTTGGCCATTGCTTCCACCTCCATCATCTCCAGAAGGTCATGAGTTAAAATGGTGGTGAGGGAAACAGAACCAATCTCATAAACATGGATAGAGGAGAATACTACCTAGGCTGCATCCACACTGGAGAAATAACCCAGTTTGGCACCGCTCTGGCTCAAGGCTATGGAATTCTGGGAGTTGGAGTTTGGCTCCGCTCAGGGCCCCACAACAAACTCCAACTCCCAGAATTCCATAGCCTTGAGCCAGAGCGGTGCCAAACCAAGTTGGAGTCCTAGTCAGATGCTTAAAACCACCACTGTCACAATCCACTGCTATTCCATTCCTCTAAAGCTGAGAGAATGCGACTTGGCCAAGATTGGTGTCCATAGCTGAGTAAGTATGTGACCCTTGGTCCTAGTCAAATGCCTAAATCGCTACATCGCAACTGACTGCCATATTGTATCGATATTGTCTTTCCATGCACAGTAATCCACTGCCACAATAGCAAGAAATAAGCCACTGAGAACCCATCATGATCACTACATGAATTGGTGGCGACAATATCCCAAATGCCGTTTGAGACATGGAGCCATGAATTGTTTGGTTAGGAGCAAAACGTTGGGTTATTTCCCAGGTTGTCTTCCATTTGTACTGTATAACATTTACACTTTTTACTGAAGTACAGTGCACCGAAACCGCACAGCAAAAGAATGAATGGTGCACGTGCCATGGGTGCATGCGCTCTTCCACACCACAAGCACAAGCACCATTCTATTCAATGGGGCTGGAGCATACGCCTTTTTTGCCTTACACGGGGCAATGGATCCAGAACAGATCCCCCACATTAGCTAAGGGCCAACTGTAATGTAAAATCAGGCCATTCAGTCCCTTCCTTTGAAGGTAAAATTCAGATCAGGTTGTTGTTGGGGACTGAGGAGAGCATTGGAGAAAAATAGCTGCGGTTGATTCAGAAGACTGGACAGAGCCTTGATCAAATACTCTAGAAACAAGAAGCAAGGACATCACAAAAGGTTTGACATGAGGCCATCTTGGTCAGTGGTCTTCACTCACAGAGAAAGAGGAAGAGTCTGACCCTGTTGGTCCTCCTCCACCTCTACACTGCCTTTGATGTCAAAGATTCAAAGTTGGGAAGTAAGCAGCTAAAACTAACATTTGTGGCGTCTCTATGGAGGAAGACAAATGTTCTTGACCCGTACCCACACTGACCTGTTCAAATGATGCATGGGGCCAAAACGAGTGGCGCATGGGCATTTCAGGGTAATACAACAAGTAGAGAGAATGATGGTAATTTTTTTTTAGCTGGAGGATGTAATGTGTAACATTTTCTAGTTATTTTTTAAAGGCATTTTAGAATCGTACGGTAGTTTAATTTTTCAAGTTTTACTCCATTTTCTTTTCAATTCTAAAATTAATATATTTTAAACAATGAGTTATTACTTTAAAAAAATTAAAAATTACTTTAAAATCCAAGATATGCAGATGACACCATAATACTAGCAGAAATTATATGCAGATGACACCATAATACTAGCAGAGATTATATGCAGATGACACCATAATACTAGCAGAAATTATATGCAGATGACACCATAATACTAGCAGAGATTATATGCAGATGACACCATAATACTAGCAGAGA
>NC_056525.1:177692282-177703077 GCF_019175285.1 Sceloporus undulatus
ACAACAAAAACTTGGAAGAACTGCTCTGGAAAGTAAAAGAAGAAAGTGGTAAGGTAAGCCTACGGTTGAACATTAAATAATAAGAATAAGAAAGAGAGGTGGTAGTGAAAGTGAAATACCTTGGTATTAAGATTACATCAAAAAGCAACCAACTGTATGAAAATAATTATGTAAAAGACTGGAAAAAAATTAAAAAAGACCTTGAGAAATAAAAATCAATGAACTTGTATATATGTTAGGTAGAATTTCAACTGTAAAAATGAATATCCTGCCCAATATTATGTTTTTATACCAAATGATTCCAGTTATAACATCGGATAAGGCATTTAAATAATGTAGAAAGGACTTCTATTTTTATATGGCGAGGCAAAGAAACAAGAATAAGGTTTAAGTGATTGACTGATGCAAGAGAATGAGGAGGATTTGGACTACAGTGGTACCTCGGGATACGAAATACCCAGGTTACGAAATTTTCGGGATACGAAAAAATCCCATTGGAAAACATTGTTCCGGGTTACGAATGTTTTTTCGGGTTATGAAAAAACTTTTGGTGCTTTTCGGCGCTATTTTACATGGAATCGCGGCTTTTCCCCATTAGCGCCTATGGCATTTCGGCTTACGAAGGCTTTTCGGGTTACGAAAGCGGCCGCGGAACGAATTACTTTCGTAACCCGAGGCACCACTGTACCTTTTTCTTACTTAATTTCAATGTGTCATGTCTGGTGTGGATGAAGAAATGGATGCTATTAAATAATATGAAGCTTCTATCTGTAGAGGGTTTGACCTGCAGTTTGGCTGGCATGCCTTCCAGTGGTATAATAAGCTCAAAGCCCAATCATCTTTAAACAACCATGTGATCAGAAAAGCTTTGCTAAAAGTATGAGTTAATTATACACCAACATTATGGTCTAAAATCCCTTTGTGGATATCACCTTTGGAAGCCTTTTCCGTAAGAGACCAAGGAGTTGCAGCCACATGGCCAACATATAAGGACTTACTGAGTAAAGAAAATGTTAAAAGAGAGTTAAAAGAGAGAAAGCAATTGGAAAAAGAAGGTCTTGCTATACAATGGTTCTCCTATCTGCAAATAGTGGAAAGGTTTAGGTTAGATAGGACAATTTGGAATTTTGAGCCAACAAATAATTAATTTAAAAGTTATTTGGAGAAGGAAGAGAAACATCTGATTATGAGAATTTATAAACTATTGCTGAGATATAATACAGATGATGACCAAATGAAGGAATGCATGATTGGTCTAGAAATGTGGGGTATAACATTCATTTATGGAACTGGGAGATAATGTGGACTAAGGACATCCTAAGTTTAATATGTTAAAGAGAAAATATCTATAAAATGATGTACCAATGGCACATGTCACCAGACAGAATATCAAAAATGTATAAAGAAGCCGGCAACAAATGCTGGAAATATGACAAAGAGGTGGGGTCTTCTTTCACATGTGGTGTCATTGTCCTAAAGCTAAGATGTTTTGGCTGTTGGTAAGATCAAGAACACAGAAAAGCACTCTTGATGGGATTTTTTGGCTTTGACAGACAGTAGAAAAAGAGATGGGCAGACTGGCTCAGCGCATGATGAGAGCGGCAAGAATGACTTATGCTAAATTTTGGAAGCTCCCAAGGATTCCAACTGAAGCTGAGTGGATACGTAAATTAGTAGAGATTGCGGAGATGGCTAAATTAACACAACTAATGAAAGCTAAACCCAGAGACCAATTCTTGCAAGAATGGAACCTGTTTATATTTTATTTGCAGCTCAGAGAGGCTTTGAAGTGTGATTGGTTTTATTTAGGTTAGGAAGGAAATAATATTATAAGGAAACGGTGGTGTTTCTTCTTCTTCTTCCTGTTTTAGTTATAAGACATTAAAATTAAGAGCAAACTGAATACAGGAAGTTTATATACGAAGGGAATGAGGGGGAATTAAGGGATACGCTGTTTGTCTTGGAAAATGGGAAGTCAACATTTGTTATTTTTTTATTTATTTACTGTTTTGTTCTATGTGTTGTTGTTTTTTTTGGAGAGGGGGATATTTGTATATAGGAAATGTTAGGGGTTGGAGGTTGTAGTGGCTTATGCTTTTACAAATATGTGTGTGTTAATATATAATTAAAATATATTATTTTTTAAAAAGAAAATAAAAATAATGACCATGGAGGATTTACATAAATTGAACCTAGATTATGAGGAAATTTAAATTGTTAAAGATTTCCCATATTTTGATCAATGATTGATCAGAATGGAGATTGCAGTCAGTAAATTAGAAGAAGACTGGTATTGGGGAGGGAAGCTATGAAAGAACTAGACAAGATCCTTAATTGTAAAGATTTAAGACTGAACACTAAGGTTAGGATCATCCAAGCGATAGGATTTCCCATCACCAGGTATGGATGCAAGAGCTGGGCAGTGAAGAAAGATGACAGAAAGAAAATAAACTCATTTGAAATGTGGCGCTGCAGAATAATGCTGAGGATATTGTGGACAGCCAAAAAGACAAAGTAACGGATCAAGCCTGAGCTCTCCCTGGAAGCCATGATGTCCAAATTGAGGATATCAAACTTTGGCCACATCATGAGAAGACACAACTCACTAGAAAATAATGCTAGGATGGGTGAAGGGCAGCAAAAAGAGAGGAAGACCACATACTAGATGGATAGACTCAATCAAGGAGGACACAGCCCTGAGCCTGCAGGACCTGAGCAGAGTGGTTGGGAATAGAGTGTCTTAGAGATGTCTCATTTACAGAGTCTCCATGGGTTGAAGTTGACTTGAGGGCAGTTAAAAACAGCAAGAACAACAAATTAGCTGGTATTTTTACTCCCACTCTGTTGTGTCCTCGAAGAACTTCTCAAGAACTGAGCTTGTCCTTCATGTGGAAAGAGGTTCCTTACTTTTGGATTAAATTGAAAGAAATCGTTTCCTTTTATTATGAATCACGCAGATGCCTGCCTAATTGCCATATCACCACCCAGACAATGAACACACAAGTTTACCTTTAAGATAGTCAGTTGAAGTATTCCGATCTCCTTAGACAAGTCTACAGGTTCAGACGTGACCTTGATGGCTGTAATTATGCCTTCTGCTTTAAAGAATTCACATTATTTATCCAATGATAATAGTCCTTCTTGTGTATAGGCAACTATATGGAAGCCAATCAGTTGCTCCAGTTTACACGGAAGCCACACTGCTGTTTATTGAATGGTGGTGCACCCGTGGCACATGTGCGCTGCACCGCCACAAGCAGAAGCTTACACAGTATTTGCCTTATGCAGGGGGTCCGTAATGGATCCCTGCGTAAGGCAAGGCTCCACTGTATTATGTTGATCATAGAGCCTCCCTTCTCTTGGTTTAAATTTCTATTTGATTTCCCAGATCTTGTGGAAGAAGTCTCTTCTTTTGTTATTGTTGTTGTTATTGTTGCTGACTTCTATTTCTCTGCATTTATTATTGTAGTAATTCTCTTTATCTTTTTGCACTTGTCACTGAACTGTTGCATTTTGGTTTTGTTCTTGTCTCCCTTTTCTTTTCCTTTCCTTCCTTCCTTTATTGCTGGAAGTGTTCTGTCTGACATTCATATTTTAGCATATAGTCATACTTTTGTTGCCAGTAACTCATCCATTTCATCCTTTTAAGACTTGGGAGTCCTTTATAACACTGATCTTACAAGATCTTACAAGAACTGGACTAGCTACCAGTGTTATTTGGTTTCCCAAATGCATACTCAACATCAGTCTAGCACATTTTGCACTAGCTGTAGCTTCCAAACACTTTTCTAGGGCATCCCCATATAGTATGCATTATAACAAACTATAGCGGGATACAGACCGCCCCTTTGGGGTGGCCTGCACCTGCCCCTTTCCCTGATGGATCGGGGCCTGAGCTGCCACAGCGGCAGCACCAGAGGCCTCGATACGCCGCTTTTCCAGGCCTCTGGGAAGTGGCAAAAAGCTGCTTCCCCGTGGCCTGGAAAGGGGTGTCTTTGGGGCTTCATGCCCCAAGGACACCCCGACAGTGGCGGGGAAAGAGAGAAAGGGCTCTTTTGTATTGCTGGCACAGCTGTGTAAAGGCTGCACCAGCGATACAAGCAGCAGAAGGAGCTCTGTTTCGGAGCTCCTTCCAGTGCCGCTGAAAGGGTGCCACAAGTGCCCTACAATGGCATGCATGGCCAGTGCCACTCTGTTTGGAGGTGGCGCGGCTGTGACGTCGTAATGGTGGCGTCCATGTAGACAGGGTGCCACCATTACAATGCCAAGGTTACATGCTAGGGTTGTGGAGCGTCTGGAAAGGATGCCCCGTGGCAACCCTAGCACATATCCAGGCTGGCGCCAGTCTGGATACCACCTAACTTTATCTATTTGCATCTGGTTTTCACAGTTTGAATTGGTCTGAATGAGGGTTCCTTACCTTTCACCACTCCTTAAGGCTTCCAATAATGTATTTTGGCTATTTGGGAGTGATTTTGCACCTCCAATTTTTTGTGGGTTCAGCAGACCTGCCAAGTGTCTGAGAGCTGCCCACCTAAAGCCCTTATGAGTCACATATCATCCTTCATCCATAGTTCCCCACCACCTTTTCTAGAGTGTTCTCATAACTTCCCCTCCTGAGCAGATTTGCCAGACTAAGAGATGCATCTCATCACTGTTGTCCATCCTGCTTGCACACAGACACTATTGGCTAGTACCCCATTATACCAGAATGTTTTTATTATTTTATTTTAATTTAGTTGTGTGCATATGGCTTGACTTGAAATCAAAATGGTTGGATCCCATAACTTCCAACATGTCACAGATGCTGCAAACCGGGATATGTGTGGCCAAGCAATATCAGAACGTGGTCAACATGGCAAAAGATATTAATGCAAAGCTGGGAGAGGCTGCAATAGTTTGCTTTTACCAAAGGGTACATGGAAGGGCACAATTCTGCTCCTTCCTCTTCTCTTCCCACTGCAGAGTTGAAACTATTTTTGGACTCAGTTTGCAGCAAGTGAAGTAAGCTGAGGACACAGGGGGCAGCAGGGGGAGGAGGGAGAAACAGGGACATTTTAAAAACATGTCGAAAAGTGGGATGACCAAGGAATAATCAAGACTGTTTCTGTGAAGTTGAACAGTTTAAGGTTATGGGATCCAGGATCTGCCTGCCATGGATGGAAACACTTGGCTCCCAGATGGAGGCTTCCTTTTCAACAACAGGACCGATGCACACCTTAATACACACATGAACTCCATAGCACTGTTAAACCTTTTCAGGGAGCTGGAGAGACTGAAATGGGGTGGGGGTGAGGCAAGAGAGACTGCTTCCACCAGCCCAGTTACACATGCATAAATCTAGATTTACCCCCAGTATTATTTAACATCTATTTAGCATCAGGCATGCAAGATGCTGTAGTTACAAAGGGCTTGCAATGTACATCAGATGGAGATGGGTGTGAGAAATGATCAAAAAGTGACAAACAAATGAGCCGGTAGGACAAAATAAAGTTGCTTAGGGTCACTTTGAAGGTATGCCGTTTAAGTGATGCATGCATCCTAAGAGATCAGAAGCTGTGCCAAAGCCATGCTCCATTCCTAAGGACTGGAACATAGCTTTGGCGCAGCTTCTAACCTCTTAAGATGCATGTGTCATTTAAAGAACATACCTACAAAATGACCTGAAGCAGCTTTATTTTGGCCTGTCTGTATGGGCCCAAATATAATACTGTTTTAAAGACAGTGGATAATGACAACAGACATTTCTTGGACATGTTAAAACTACAAGCCTTTTTTTTTACTCTTGGCAAATTGCTTTTTTGTTCTTACTTGACATTTATCAACAAAAAAGGCCGAGCGTATGGCCAGTCTCAAAGTCAACGATTATCCTGTGGTGCAAGGAGTTATGAAAAAAAGCACTTACCATCTTAAAAGGCTTGTTATATAGGTCCATCCTGTCCCAAAGCTGATGTGATTTATTATATCCAAAAGGGTTTTCCTGCATAATTCATTTCTCAGCTGAAAAGCATACAAAGCAATACCTTCTTTCTGAATTTTAAGGTTGGTTAAAAAATATAACTCTTGACTATTTTTTTCCACTGTGACAAAAGCAAGTTTTTTCCCCCCAATTTCCCCTGAAGAAAATAAAAATGTTTCATCTGTTGCCTCCCATATTTGTTGAGTAACCCTTTGCTTCCTTGTGGCAAAACAAAAATAAAGCTCCTCCTGTATATGTATAGGAAGATGTTCAGTCCTGATGCTTTTCATTTCCTTTTCAGTCAATACTTATTCATCTGTTTTTATCATCTGTAGTAATGTTTATTCGTTTGTTTCATAGTTCATGAAGGTCTTTTCATGGTTAGTTCCCCCTCTTCACTTCTGGATACTCTTCTAGGAATTAGGTTAGTTTCTCTTTTTTCTCCAGTAACCTTAAACAAGCTTTCAATTCACAGTACTTTTGGGTCTTGAGATCAGTACTTTTTAGTTTTGAATTGATTCAAAACACAAGCAGTAAATGCATAATTTTAATATCTTGCTACCAGGGATATTAGCAGAGATCTATGTAAAAAAACAAAAGTACAAAGATGGATGTGAAGCCTGGCTTAAAATTTACACTTAACTATCAAGCTGATTAAGTGGGCTTGGGTAAGTTATTAGCTCTCAGTCTAACCTACCTGGCAGGGTTGTTGTGAGGATAAAAGTTCACCCCTCCATTTCTTGTACATGACAAGTCAGAAGTATTTATATGTCTATGTATTATAGACATCTTCCAGCTTCTGTTAGAGATATTTTTAGATTTCTTAATTCCACACACAACTATGTCCTTCCGTCCCAACCACTCTTTTCTTCTTTCTTTCCCTGCTGAGATTTTGTTGTTGTTTTTATCAGTTTTCTCTCTAAATAACCTCATGCAGCAACTCCATCATATGACTCTCGAATTGTGTTAAGAAATTTCAGCCACCGATCAGTCCAGTTTCGAGAAAACAGTAACATGAAATCATGAACAAAATTAAAAGAGGTCACAAGGGGAGAAAGGCCGTTATCTATAAATGATGTGGCTGCTTTAACGGCTGAGTTCAACCTCCGTTCATCTTCAGCTATAGCGTTGCTAAAGGTCTAGAATGCAGCCAGGGCATAAAACTTCCAAGCTCTGCATGGCAGTTAACTGCCACGAACCACACCATTCTTAACCTTAAGAGACTAGATCATGCCCTTTTACTTCCTGGCAGTTTGTTTGGACATGATAATCCCTGCATCAATTTTGGATGTTCCGGATGACTTTGGGGAAGTCACATCCTCTCAGCCTCAGAGGAAAGCCATGGCAAAAAACCTCTGAACAAATCTTGCCAAGAAAACCCCATGATAGGTTTACCTTAGGTTCACCATAAGTCAGAAACAACTTGAAGGCACAACACACACACACACACACGAAACTGTAAAGTCAGCCTTCATACACTATGGGTCGAAGCACACTGCAGAAATAACCCAGTTTGAGACCACTTTAACTGCCCTGGCTCTGTGATAGGGAATTCTGGGAACTGTAGTTTGTTGTGGCATCAAAGCTCTCTGATGGAGAAGGCTTCTCACAAAACTACAGTTCCCAGAATTCCCTGGCACTGAGCCAGAAAAGCAGTCTTAGATTGGATAACTTCTGCACTGTGTTTTGGCCCATAGTATATGAATAAAACTATTTTGCTTATTTAGTGTGCGCATTTTCATTTGCATATTCATGTGTATTCATGTTTTAACATTTTATACAGAAATAACATTGTTCATATTAGAACAGATTTATTTAAGTAAATTAAATACCTGTATTTAATATTTAAATATTTAAATCAACCCATGTGTAAATGTTTGGGAGGAGGGAGGGGATCAGGGTCTCCAAGATTCAAACTACTGGTATACTGAATGATCAAAAAAAGGGTAATAACATGCCACATATGTTTATGTTATCACTTATATGCACCTCATGAGGAGCCAACATGCTTGAACCTGGGAGAAATTGCTTGTTAAAGAGATGTTGAATAATGTAAATTGTAAGCCTGAGGGCAGGGAACTGTCAAATTAACAATCTGTAAACTACAGTACTCTGAGAGCCTTTGTGGCTGAAGAGTGGGGCATAAATACTCTAAAGAATAAGAATATTTAAAGCATTCAAATCCCATTCTTCAGCCACAAAAGCTCTCAAGTGGTTTACAGATTGTTTATTTGACAGTTCCCTGCCCTCAGGCTTACAATTTACATTATTCAACATCTCTTAACAAGCAGCTTCTCCCAGGTTCAAGCATGTTGTGTATATAAGGTGTATATAATAATGAAATAATAATAATAATAATAATAATAATAATAATAATAATATGCACTGCCTCAATTTATTTACATATACATGGTTTCACATGCTTAAAAGTGAAAATATTATTAAAGGTAAAATATTTTTTTAAAAATAAAATTTTTGAAATTTGAAGTTTTAATTTAAAAAACAAATACTGGGGCCTCTCCTTGAACTTGGGAGAAGTTGCTTGTTAAGAGATGATGATGATGATGATGATAATTATTATTATTATTATTATTATTCAAGAAACAAGTGGAAAAGATGCAGCTCTTTGAGTTCTTTGCCTCATGAAGTATATTTCAGCTGACAGGTTAATAGCCAGCTAACATATAGGGCTGAAGGCACTGAGAAACAGCATCCAAAATTTTGCCTTTTAAAAACTGGAGCTGTTTAGGGATTACTACCACAGAAGAGGACACATTGAAGGTGTGGACAGGTTTACTCTTATCTATTTTATTGTTTGTATGTACAGTGCTGTGCAAATCTACAGCGCTATAGAAATAAAGCATGATGATGATGATGATGATGGTGTAGTGGGATTACATACTGCAGTGTTTCCCTTCTACCTTGGTTGTCCCTGCACTCAACATGTACATATAGCTGACTCCCACATTTAGCGCACTTCCATGCAAGTGGGTTTCAGGGCCATTCAATGTACCCCTTGCGCAGAGGTGCTTTTAGACATAACAACACAAGTAGAGCCTTTCACATAGTGGTTGAATGTGTCGCTAGCAGAGAGGAAAGCTAACATGGCAGCAAGGATGTAAGGAATCAATTTCAATGGGGCAGCACATCCACTCTCCCTTATAGCTAAGCTACTTCTTCTGCAACTACTGTGGAGTATATCAGGTGCTAGATCCCATTCCCAACAGAAGTTGAGCACCAGGAGACAGAGTGACTAGGCATCATAACCGCAAAGGAGGACAAGACACCACAACATGTAGGACATTCAGGAAAAATGTAGGGCATTGCAATGTCAAATAAAAGCAAACACTAATATAAATACAAATTGATGCTTCCTAGTCATGCTCAGAATGGAGGCCATTTTGAAATTCCTCCTAGACAGAAGGTTGAAATGTGGGACATGTCCTGGAAAAGGAGGACATCTGGTCACCCTGCCAGGAGAGCACCCATACAACCCCGAGCTGCTGTGGGAGGAACTACAGCAGTAGACAAGCTGTTCACTTCCCTGGCAGCAGACCCACTGGCTGGTCCTGGGTTATCATGTCAGTAGCAGAGCTTGGAGTTATTTTTTTTAACAAAGCTCTCAACATCTGGGAGTGATAGTCAAAAAAAGTAATTGCTCTAGTTGATGGCAAGGTACGTGACCCCACTGCCTGCATCTACCTGTGAAGGGTGTTTGTAGGAGCACCACCACAACTAGTGGGCAATCAACTCCTCTCAGCTTCATTGTAAACATGATCAGGACCAGTGGTGTCACTTGGCACTGTGGGGGGTGCACAACACACCCTAAGAGGTGACACCACTGCTCCTCATACCTTTGGGCAGAAACAGGCTGTGGCATTCACCCGTGTCCCATTAAAATACAAGCTCAGTGGGAGGAGTAAGGAGAGGCCCCAGGTTGTTTTTGTTGTTGTTGTTGTTGTTTTAAATTAAACCTTCACATTTTAAAAAAATCATTTTTAATTTTTGTGTGTGTGGAAGTGTCACAAGAACCAAAAATACTGGGAAAATATCCATGAAACAGAAATAACTCCCATTTGATGCTCAGCTCTTCTTGTTAAACATGACAGGTATATTACAATTACAACCCCCTGCTCCACACCTCCTGCCAGTCTCCTGAAGAAAGTGGCACCTTTGGCCAGAAAACAAGGAGGCCAGCTTTGGCAGAAGAAACTAGCAGGAGGCGGAAGAGAGGGGTCACCAAGGAGGTGGCAGTGGCAAGGGCAGCGGGTAGGACTGCCATCCTTCCTCCTTCTTTCCAAAGAGCACTCTGCCTAGAAGGGGATCCAAGAGATCGCTGCCACCGCCACAAAGCAAGGAGGAGCAGGGAATAAATAATAATAATAATAATAATAATAATAATAATAATAATAATAGGATTTATTTATATGCTGCCAATCACTGGGAATCTGGACAGCTTACAACAGAGGGGCTAATAGACGGTTCCCTGCCCTCAGGCTTACAATCTAAAAAGACACGACACAAAAGGAGAAGGGAATGGTGAGGGGGGGAGGGGATCAGGTCCAGCATTCTTCTCTCCCTCTGAGGCCTGGACCAAGGCAGATGGACTGGAGGGAGGGCTCTTCTTCTTCAGGCTAGCCCTGATGGAGCTGGGCCTGCCTGGTCAATTCCCTCGCAGGTCGGAAGATGACAGTTATGGAGGGAGGAGTCTCTTCTTCCAGGCTAGCCCTGATGGAGCTGGGCCTGCCGGGTCTACTCCCTCGCAGGCTGGAAGATGACAGTTATGGAGGGAGGAGTCTCTTCTTCCAGGCTAGCCCTGATGGAGCTGGGCCTGCC